>NW_027619588.1:0-37892 GCF_964187855.1 Myxine glutinosa
CACAAATGCGAAAAGTGGTTTTTCAACACTAACACAAGTGCGAAAAGTGGTTTTTCAACACTAACACAAGTGCGAAAAGTGGTTTTTCAACACTAACACAAGTGCGAAAAGTGGTTTTTCCACACTAATAGAAGTGCAAAAGTGTTTTTTCAACACTAACACAAGTGCGAAATGTGGTTTTTCAACACTAACACAAGTGCAAAAGTGGTTTCCTGCACCAACACAAGTGCGAAAAGTGGTTTTTCAACACTAACACAAGTGCGAAAAGTGGTTTTTCAACACTAACACAAGTGCGAAAAGTGGTTTTTCCACACTAATACAAGTGCAAAAGTGGTTTCCTGCACCAACACAAGTGCGAAAAGTGGTTTTTCAACACTAACACAAGTGCGAAAAGTGGTTTTTCAACACTAACACATGTGCGAGAAGTGGTTTTTCAACACTAACACAAGTGCGAAAAGTGGTTTTTCAACACTATCACAAGTGCGAAAAGTGTTTTTTCCACACTAATACAAGTGCAAAAGTGGTTTCCTGCACCAACACAAGTGCGAAAAGTGGTTTTTCAACACTAACACAAGTGCGAAAAGTGGTTTTTCAACACTAACACATGTGCGAGAAGTGGTTTTTCAACACTAACACAAGTGCGAAAAGTGGTTTTTCAACACTATCACAAGTGCAAAAAGTGTTTTTTCCACACTAATACAAGTGCAAAAGTGGTTTCCTGCACCAATACAAGTGCGAAAAGTGGTTTTTCAACACTAACACAAGTGCGAAAAGTGGTTTTTAAACACTAACACAAGTGCGAAAACTGGTTTTTCCACACTAATACGAGTGCAAAAGTGGTTTCCTGCACCAACACAAGTGCGAAAAGTGGTTTTTTCAACACTAACACAAGTGCGAAAAGTGGTTTTTCAACACTATCACAAGTGCAAAAAGTGTTTTTTCCACACTAATACAAGTGCAAAAGTGGTTTCCTGCACCAACGCAAGTGCGAAAAGTGGTTTTTCAACACTAACACAAGTGCGAAAAGTGGTTTTTCAACACTAACACAAGTGCGAAAAGTGGTTTTTCAACACTAACACAAGTGCGAAAAGTGGTTTTTCCACACTAATACAAGTGCAAAAGTGGTTTCTTGCACCAACACAAGTGCGAAAAGTGGTTTATCAACACTAACACAAGTGCGAAAAGTGGTTTTTCAACACTATCACAAGTGCAAAAAGTGTTTTTTCCACACTAATACAAGTGCAAAAGTGGTTTCCTGCACCAACACAAGTGCGAAAAGTGGTTTTTCAACACTAACACAAGTGCGAAAAGTGGTTTTTCAACACTAACACAAGTGCGAAAAGTGGTTTTTCCACACTAATACAAGTGCAAAAGTGGTTTCCTGCACCAACACGAGTGCGAAAAGTTGTTTTTCAACACAAACACAAGTGTGAAAAGTGGTTTTTCAACACTATCACAAGTGCAAAAAGTGTTTTTTCCACACTAATACAAGTGCAAAAGTGGTTTCCTGCACCAACACAAGTGCGAAAAGTGGTTTTTCAACACTAACACAAGTGTGAAAAGTGGTTTTTCAACACTAACACAAGTGCGAAAAGTGGTTTTTCCACACTAATACAAGTGCAAAAGTGGTTTCCTGCACCAACACAAGTGCGAAAAGTGGTTTTTCAACACTAACACAAGTGCGAAAAGTGGTTTTTCAACACTAACACAAGTGCGAAAAGTGGTTTTTCCACACTAATACAAGTGCAAAAGTCGTTTCCTGCACCAACACAAGTGCGAAAAGTGGTTTTTCAACACTAACACAAGTGCGAAAAGTGGTTTTTCAACACTATCACAAGTGCAAAAAGTGTTTTTTTAACACTAATACAAGTGCAAAAGTGGTTTCCTGCACCAACACAAGTGCGAAAAGTGGTTTTTCAACACTAACACAAATGCGAAAAGTGGTTTTTCAACACTAACACAAGTGCGAAAAGTGGTTTTTCAACACTAACACAAGTGCGAAAAGTGGTTTTTCAACACTAACACAAGTGCGAAAAGTGGTTTTTCCACACTAATAGAAGTGCAAAAGTGTTTTTTCAACACTAACACAAGTGCGAAATGTGGTTTTTCAACACTAACACAAGTGCAAAAGTGGTTTCCTGCACCAACACAAGTGCGAAAAGTGGTTTTTCAACACTAACACAAGTGCGAAAAGTGGTTTTTCAACACTAACACAAGTGCGAAAAGTGGTTTTTCCACACTAATACAAGTGCAAAAGTGGTTTCCTGCACCAACACAAGTGCGAAAAGTGGTTTTTCAACACTAACACAAGTGCGAAAAGTGGTTTTTCAACACTAACACATGTGCGAGAAGTGGTTTTTCAACACTAACACAAGTGCGAAAAGTGGTTTTTCAACACTATCACAAGTGCAAAAAGTGTTTTTTCCACACTAATACAAGTGCAAAAGTGGTTTCCTGCACCAATACAAGTGCGAAAAGTGGTTTTTCAACACTAACACAAGTGCGAAAAGTGGTTTTTAAACACTAACACAAGTGCGAAAACTGGTTTTTCCACACTAATACGAGTGCAAAAGTGGTTTCCTGCACCAACACAAGTGCGAAAAGTGGTTTTTCAACACTAACGCAAGTGCGAAAAGTGGTTTTTCAACACTATCACAAGTGCAAAAAGTGTTTTTTCCACACTAATACAAGTGCAAAAGTGGTTTCCTGCACCAACGCAAGTGCGAAAAGTGGTTTTTCAACACTAACACAAGTGCGAAAAGTGGTTTTTCAACACTAACACAAGTGCGAAAAGTGGTTTTTCAACACTAACACAAGTGCGAAAAGTGGTTTTTCCACACTAATACAAGTGCAAAAGTGGTTTCTTGCACCAACACAAGTGCGAAAAGTGGTTTATCAACACTAACACAAGTGCGAAAAGTGGTTTTTCAACACTATCACAAGTGCAAAAAGTGTTTTTTCCACACTAATACAAGTGCAAAAGTGGTTTCCTGCACCAACACAAGTGCGAAAAGTGGTTTTTCAACACTAACACAAGTGCGAAAATTGGTTTTTCAACACTAACACAAGTGCGAAAAGTGGTTTTTCCACACTAATACAAGTGCAAAAGTGGTTTCCTGCACCAACACGAGTGCGAAAAGTTGTTTTTCAACACAAACACAAGTGTGAAAAGTGGTTTTTCAACACTATCACAAGTGCAAAAAGTGTTTTTTCCACACTAATACAAGTGCAAAAGTGGTTTCCTGCACCAACACAAGTGCGAAAAGTGGTTTTTCAACACTAACACAAGTGTGAAAAGTGGTTTTTCAACACTAACACAAGTGCGAAAAGTGGTTTTTCCACACTAATACAAGTGCAAAAGTGGTTTCCTGCACCAACACAAGTGCGAAAAGTGGTTTTTCAATGCTATCACAAGTGCGAAAAGTGGTTTTTCAACACTAACACAAGTGCGAAAAGTGGTTTTTCCACACTAATACAAGTGCAAAAGTGGTTTCCTGCACCAACACAAGTGCGAAAAGTCGTTTTTCAACACTAACACAAGTGCGAAAAGTGGTTTTTCAACACTATCACAAGTGCAAAAAGTGTTTTTTCCACACAAATAAAAGTGCAAAAGTGGTTCCTGCACCAACACAAGTGCGAAAAGTGGTTTTTCAACACTAACACAAGTGCGAAAAGTGGTTTTTCAACACTAACACAAGAGCAAAAAGTGTTTTATCCACACTAATACAAGTGCAAAAGTGGTTCCTGCACCAACACAAGTGCGAAAAGTGGTTTTTCAACACTAACACAAGTGCGAAAAGTGGTTTTTCAACACTAACACATTTGCGAGAAGTGGTTTTTCAACACTAACACAAGTGCGAAAAGTGGTTTTTCAACACTATCACAAGTGCAAAAAGTGTTTTTTCCACACTAATACAAGTGCAAAAGTGGTTTCCTGCACCAATACAAGTGCGAAAAGTGGTTTTTCAACACTAACACAAGTGCGAAAAGTGGTTTTTAAACACTAACACAAGTGCGAAAACTGGTTTTTCCACACTAATACGAGTGCAAAAGTGGTTTCCTGCACCAACACAAGTGCGAAAAGTGGTTTTTCAACACTAACACAAGTGCGAAAAGTGGTTTTTCAACACTATCACAAGTGCAAAAAGTGTTTTTTCCACACTAATACAAGTGCAAAAGTGGTTTCCTGCACCAACGCAAGTGCGAAAAGTGGTTTTTCAACACTAACACAAGTGCGAAAAGTGGTTTTTCAACACTAACACAAGTGCGAAAAGTGGTTTTTCAACACTAACACAAGTGCGAAAAGTGGTTTTTCCACACTAATACAAGTGCAAAAGTGGTTTCTTGCACCAACACAAGTGCGAAAAGTGGTTTATCAACACTAACACAAGTGCGAAAAGTGGTTTTTCAACACTATCACAAGTGCAAAAAGTGTTTTTTCCACACTAATACAAGTGCAAAAGTGGTTTCCTGCACCAACACAAGTGCGAAAAGTGGTTTTTCAACACTAACACAAGTGCGAAAAGTGGTTTTTCAACACTAACACAAGTGCGAAAAGTGGTTTTTCCACACTAATACAAGTGCAAAAGTGGTTTCCTGCACCAACACGAGTGCGAAAAGTGGTTTTTCAACACAAACACAAGTGCGAAAAGTGGTTTTTCAACACTATCACAAGTGCAAAAAGTGTTTTTTCCACACTAATACAAGTGCAAAAGTGGTTTCCTGCACCAACACAAGTGCGAAAAGTGGTTTTTCAACACTAACACAAGTGTGAAAAGTGGTTTTTCAACACTAACACAAGTGCGAAAAGTGGTTTCTCCACACTAATACAAGTGCAAAAGTGGTTTCCTGCACCAACACAAGTGCAAAAAGTGGTTTTTCAACACTAACACAAGTGCGAAAAGTGGTTTTTCAACACTATCACAAGTGCAAAAAGTGTTTTTTCCACACTAATACAAGTGCAAAAGTGGTTTCCTGCACCAACACAAGTGCGAAAAGTGGTTTTTCAACACTAACACAAGTGCGAAAAGTGGTTTTTCAACACTAACACAAGTGCGAAAAGTGGTTTTTCCACACTAATACAAGTGCAAAAGTGGTTTCCTGCACCAAAACAAGTGCGAAAAGTGGTTTTTCAACACTAACACAAGTGCGGAAAGTGGTTTTTTAACACTATCACAAGTGCAAAAAGTGTTTTTTCCACACTAATACAAGTGCAAAAGTGGTTTCCTGCACCAACACAAGTGCGAAAAGTGGTTTTTCAACACTAACACAAGTGCGAAAAGTGGTTTTTCAACACTAACACAAGTGCGAAAAATGGTTTTTCAACACTAACACAAGTGCGAAAAGTGGTTTTTTCCACACTAATACAAGTGCAAAAGTGGTTTCCTGCACCAACACAAGTGCGAAAAGTGGTTTTTCAACACTAACACAAGTGCGAAAAGTGGTTTTTCAACACTAACACAAGTGCGAAAAGTGGTTTTTCAACACTAACACAAGTGCGAAAATTGGTTTTTCCACACTAATACAAGTGCAAAAGTGGTTTCCTGCACCAACACAAGTGCGAAAAGTGGTTTTTCAACACTAACACAAGTGCGAAAAGTGGTTTTTCAACACTAACACAAGTGCGAAAAGTGGTTTTTCCACACTAATACAAGTGCAAAAGTGGTTTCCTGCACCAACACAAGTGCGAAAAGTGGTTTTTCAACACTAACACAAGTGCGAAAAGTGGTTTTTCAACACTAACACAAGTGCGAAAAGTGGTTTTTCCACACTAATACAAGTGCAAAAGTGGTTTCCTGCACCAACACAAGTGCGAACAGTGGTTTTTCAACACTAACACAAGTGCGAAAAGTGGTTTTTCAACACTAACACAAGTGCGAAAATTGGTTTTTCCACACTAATACAAGTGCAAAAGTGGTTTCCTGCACCAACACAAGTGCGAAAAGTGGTTTTTCAACACTAACACAAGTGCGAAAAGTGGTTTTTCAACACTAACACAAGTGCGAAAAGTGGTTTTTCCACACTAATACAAGTGCAAAAGTGGTTTCCTGCACCAACACAAGTGCGAAAAGTGGTTTTTCAACACTAACACAAGTGCGAAAAGTGGTTTTTCAACACTAACACAAGTGCGAAAAGTGGTTTTTCCACACTAATACAAGTGCAAAAGTGGTTTCCTGCACCAACACAAGTGCGAAAAGTGGTTTTTCAACACTAACACAAGTGCGAAAAGTGGTTTTTCAACACTATCACAAGTGCGAAAAGTGTTTTTTCCACACTAATACAAGTGCAAAAGTGGTTTCCTGCACCAACACAAGTGCGAAAAGTGGTTTTTCAACACTAACACAAGTGCGAAAAGTGGTTTTTCAACACTAACACATGTGCGAGAAGTGGTTTTTCAACACTAACACAAGTGCGAAAAGTGGTTTTTCAACACTATCACAAGTGCAAAAAGTGTTTTTTCCACACTAATACAAGTGCAAAAGTGGTTTCCTGCACCAATACAAGTGCGAAAAGTGGTTTTTCAACACTAACACAAGTGCGAAAAGTGGTTTTTAAACACTAACACAAGTGCGAAAACTGGTTTTTCCACACTAATACGAGTGCAAAAGTGGTTTCCTGCACCAACACAAGTGCGAAAAGTGGTTTTTCAACACTAACACAAGTGCGAAAAGTGGTTTTTCAACACTATCACAAGTGCAAAAAGTGTTTTTTCCACACTAATACAAGTGCAAAAGTGGTTTCCTGCACCAACGCAAGTGCGAAAAGTGGTTTTTCAACACTAACACAAGTGCGAAAAGTGGTTTTTCAACACTAACACAAGTGCGAAAAGTGGTTTTTCAACACTAACACAAGTGCGAAAAGTGGTTTTTCCACACTAATACAAGTGCAAAAGTGGTTTCTTGCACCAACACAAGTGCGAAAAGTGGTTTATCAACACTAACACAAGTGCGAAAAGTGGTTTTTCAACACTATCACAAGTGCAAAAAGTGTTTTTTCCACACTAATACAAGTGCAAAAGTGGTTTCCTGCACCAACACAAGTGCGAAAAGTGGTTTTTCAACACTAACACAAGTGCGAAAAGTGGTTTTTCAACACTAACACAAGTGCGAAAAGTGGTTTTTCCACACTAATACAAGTGCAAAAGTGGTTTCCTGCACCAACACGAGTGCGAAAAGTTGTTTTTCAACACAAACACAAGTGTGAAAAGTGGTTTTTCAACACTATCACAAGTGCAAAAAGTGTTTTTTCCACACTAATACAAGTGCAAAAGTGGTTTCCTGCACCAACACAAGTGCGAAAAGTGGTTTTTCAACACTAACACAAGTGTGAAAAGTGGTTTTTCAACACTAACACAAGTGCGAAAAGTGGTTTTTCCACACTAATACAAGTGCAAAAGTGGTTTCCTGCACCAACACAAGTGCGAAAAGTGGTTTTTCAACACTAACACAAGTGCGAAAAGTGGTTTTTCAACACTAACACAAGTGCGAAAAGTGGTTTTTCCACACTAATACAAGTGCAAAAGTCGTTTCCTGCACCAACACAAGTGCGAAAAGTGGTTTTTCAACACTAACACAAGTGCGAAAAGTGGTTTTTCAACACTATCACAAGTGCAAAAAGTGTTTTTTTAACACTAATACAAGTGCAAAAGTGGTTTCCTGCACCAACACAAGTGCGAAATGTGGTTTTTTAACACTAACACAAGTGCGAAAAGTGGTTTTTCAACACTAACACAAGTGCGAAAAGTGGTTTTTCAACACTAACACAAGTGCGAAAAGTGGTTTTACCACACTAATACAAGTGCAAAAGTGGTTTCCTGCACCAACACAAGTGCGAAAAGTGGTTTTTCAACACTAACACAAGTGCGAAAAGTGGTTTTTCAACACTATCACAAGTGCAAAAAGTGTTTTTTCCATACTAATACAAGTGCAAAAGTGGTTTCCTGCACCAACACAAGTGCGAAAAGTGGTTTTTCAACACTAACACAAGTGCGAAAAGTGGTTTTTCAACACTAACACAAGTGCGAAAAGTGGTTTTTCCACACTAATGCAAGTGCAAAAGTGGTTTCCTGCACCAACACAAGTGCGAAAAGTGGTTTTTCAACACTAACACAAGTGCGAAAAGTGGTTTTTCAACACTAACACAAGTGCGAAAAGTGGTTTTTCAACACTAACACAAGTGCGAAAAGTGGTTTTGCACACTAATACAAGTGCAAAAGTGGTTTTCTGCACCAACACAAGTGCGAAAAGTGGTTTTTCAACACTAACACAAGTGCGAAAAGTGGTTTTTCAACACTATCACAAGTGCAAAAAGTGTTTTTTCCACACTAATACATGTGCAAAAGTGGTTTCCTGCACCAACACAAGTGCGAAAAGTGGTTTTTCAACACTAACACAAGTGCGAAAAGTGGTTTTTCAACACTATCGCAAGAGCAAAAAGTGTTTTATCCACACTAATACAAGTGCAAAAGTGGTTTCCTGCACCAACACAAGTGCGAAAAGTGGTTTTTCAACACTAACACAAATGCGAAAAGTGGTTTTTCAACACTAACACAAGTGCGAAAAGTGGTTTTTCAACACTAACACAAGTGCGAAAAGTGGTTTTTCAACACTAACACAAGTGCGAAAAGTGGTTTTTCCACACTAATAGAAGTGCAAAAGTGTTTTTTCAACACTAACACAAGTGCGAAATGTGGTTTTTCAACACTAACACAAGTGCAAAAGTGGTTTCCTGCACCAACACAAGTGCGAAAAGTGGTTTTTCAACACTAACACAAGTGCGAAAAGTGGTTTTTCAACACTAACACAAGTGCGAAAAGTGGTTTTTCCACACTAATACAAGTGCAAAAGTGGTTTCCTGCACCAACACAAGTGCGAAAAGTGGTTTTTCAACACTAACACAAGTGCGAAAAGTGGTTTTTCAACACTAACACATGTGCGAGAAGTGGTTTTTCAACACTAACACAAGTGCGAAAAGTGGTTTTTCAACACTATCACAAGTGCAAAAAGTGTTTTTTCCACACTAATACAAGTGCAAAAGTGGTTTCCTGCACCAATACAAGTGCGAAAAGTGGTTTTTCAACACTAACACAAGTGCGAAAAGTGGTTTTTAAACACTAACACAAGTGCGAAAACTGGTTTTTCCACACTAATACGAGTGCAAAAGTGGTTTCCTGCACCAACACAAGTGCGAAAAGTGGTTTTTCAACACTAACACAAGTGCGAAAAGTGGTTTTTCAACACTATCACAAGTGCAAAAAGTGTTTTTTCCACACTAATACAAGTGCAAAAGTGGTTTCCTGCACCAACGCAAGTGCGAAAAGTGGTTTTTCAACACTAACACAAGTGCGAAAAGTGGTTTTTCAACACTAACACAAGTGCGAAAAGTGGTTTTTCAACACTAACACAAGTGCGAAAAGTGGTTTTTCCACACTAATACAAGTGCAAAAGTGGTTTCTTGCACCAACACAAGTGCGAAAAGTGGTTTATCAACACTAACACAAGTGCGAAAAGTGGTTTTTCAACACTATCACAAGTGCAAAAAGTGTTTTTTCCACACTAATACAAGTGCAAAAGTGGTTTCCTGCACCAACACAAGTGCGAAAAGTGGTTTTTCAACACTAACACAAGTGCGAAAAGTGGTTTTTCAACACTAACACAAGTGCGAAAAGTGGTTTTTCCACACTAATACAAGTGCAAAAGTGGTTTCCTGCACCAACACGAGTGCGAAAAGTTGTTTTTCAACACAAACACAAGTGTGAAAAGTGGTTTTTCAACACTATCACAAGTGCAAAAAGTGTTTTTTCCACACTAATACAAGTGCAAAAGTGGTTTCCTGCACCAACACAAGTGCGAAAAGTGGTTTTTCAACACTAACACAAGTGCGAAAAGTGGTTTTTCAACACTAACACATTTGCGAGAAGTGGTTTTTCAACACTAACACAAGTGCGAAAAGTGGTTTTTCAACACTATCACAAGTGCAAAAAGTGTTTTTTCCACACTAATACAAGTGCAAAAGTGGTTTCCTGCACCAACGCAAGTGCGAAAAGTGGTTTTTCAACACTAACACAAGTGCGAAAAGTGGTTTTTCAACACTAACACAAGTGCGAAAAGTGGTTTTTTCAACACTAACACGAGTGCGAAAAGTGGTTTTTCCACACTAATACAAGTGCAAAAGTGGTTTCTTGCACCAACACAAGTGCGAAAAGTGGTTTATCAACACTAACACAAGTGCGAAAAGTGGTTTTTCAACACTATCACAAGTGCAAAAAGTGTTTTTTCCACACTAATACAAGTGCAAAAGTGGTTTCCTGCACCAACACAAGTGCGAAAAGTGGTTTTTCAACGCTAACACAAGTGCGAAAAGTGGTTTTTCAACACTAACACAAGTGCGAAAAGTGGTTTTTCCACACTAATACAAGTGCAAAAGTGGTTTCCTGCACCAACACGAGTGCGAAAAGTGGTTTTTCAACACAAACACAAGTGCGAAAAGTGGTTTTTCAACACTATCACAAGTGCAAAAAGTGTTTTTTCCACACTAATACAAGTGCAAAAGTGGTTTCCTGCACCAACACAAGTGCGAAAAGTGGTTTTTCAACACTAACACAAGTGCGAAAAGTGGTTTTTCAACACTAACACAAGTGCGAAAAGTGGTTTCTCCACACTAATACAAGTGCAAAAGTGGTTTCCTGCACCAACACAAGTGCAAAAAGTGGTTTTTCAACACTAACACAAGTGCGAAAAGTGGTTTTTCAACACTATCACAAGTGCAAAAAGTGTTTTTTTCCACACTAATACAAGTGCAAAAGTGGTTTCCTGCACCAACACAAGTGCGAAAAGTGGTTTTTCAACACTAACACAAGTGCGAAAAGTGGTTTTTTCAACACTAACACAAGTGCGAAAAGTGGTTTTTCCACACTAATACAAGTGCAAAAGTGGTTTCCTGCACCAAAACAAGTGCGAAAAGTGGGTTTTCAACACTAACACAAGTGCGGAAAGTGGTTTTTTAACACTATCACAAGTGCAAAAAGTGTTTTTTCCACACTAATACAAGTGCAAAAGTGGTTTCCTGCACCAACACAAGTGCGAAAAGTGGTTTTTCAACACTAACACAAGTGCGAAAAGTGGTTTTTCAACACTAACACAAGTGCGAAAAATGGTTTTTCAACACTAACACAAGTGCGAAAAGTGGTTTTTTCCACACTAATACAAGTGCAAAAGTGGTTTCCTGCACCAACACAAGTGCGAAAAGTGGTTTTTCAACACTAACACAAGTGCGAAAAGTGGTTTTTCAACACTAACACAAGTGCGAAAAGTGGTTTTTCAACACTAACACAAGTGCGAAAATTGGTTTTTCCACACTAATACAAGTGCAAAAGTGGTTTCCTGCACCAACACAAGTGCGAAAAGTGGTTTTTCAACACTAACACAAGTGCGAAAAGTGGTTTTTCAACACTAACACAAGTGCGAAAAGTGGTTTTTCCACACTAATACAAGTGCAAAAGTGGTTTCCTGCACCAACACAAGTGCGAAAAGTGGTTTTTCAACACTAACACAAGTGCGAAAAGTGGTTTTTCAACACTAACACAAGTGCGAAAAGTGGTTTTTCCACACTAATACAAGTGCAAAAGTGGTTTCCTGCACCAACACAAGTGCGAAAAGTGGTTTTTCAACACTAACACAAGTGCGAAAAGTGGTTTTTCAACACTATCACAAGTGCAAAAAGTGTTTTTTCCACACTAATACAAGTGCAAAAGTGGTTTCCTGCACCAACACAAGTGTGAAAAGTTGTTTTTCAACACTAACACAAGTGCGAAAAGTGGTTTTTCAACACTAACACAAGTGTGAAAAGTGGTTTTTCAACACTAACACAAGTGCGAAAAGTGGTTTTTCCACACTAATACAAGTGCAAAAGTGGTTTCCTGCACCAACACAAGTACGAAAAGTGGTTTTTCAACACTAACACAAGTGCGAAAAGTGGTTTTTCAACACTATCACAAGTGCAAAAAGTGTTTTTTCCACACTAATACAAGTGCAAAAGTGGTTTCCTGCACCAACACAAGTGCGAAAAGTGGTTTTTCAACACTAACACAAGTGCGAAAAGTGGTTTTTCAACACTATCACAAGTGCAAAAAGTGTTTTTTACACACTATTACAAGTTCAAAAGTGGTTTCCTGCACCAACACAAGTGCGAAAAGTGGTTTTTCAACACTAACACAAGTGTGAAAAGTGGTTTTTCAACACTTACACAAGTGCGAAAAGTGGTTTTTCCACACTAATACAAGTGCAAAAGTGGTTTCCTGCACCAACACAAGTGCGAAAAGTGGTTTTTCAACACTAACACAAGTGCGAAAAGTGGTTTTTCAACACTAACACAAGTGCGAAAAGTGGTTTTTCAACACTAACACAAGTGCGAAAAGTGGTTTTGCCACACTAATACAAGTGCAAAAGTGGTTTCCTGCACCAACACAATTGCGAAAAGTGGTTTTTCAACACTAACACAAGTGCGAAAAGTGGTTTTTCAACACTATCACAAGTGCAAAAAGTGTTTTTTCCACACTAATACAAGTGCAAAAGTGGTTTCCTGCACCAACACAAGTGCGAAAAGTGGTTTTTCAACACTAACACAAGTGCGAAAAGTGGTTTTTCAACACTAACACAAGTGCGAAAAGTGGTTTTTCCACACTAATACAACTGCAAAAGTGGTTTCCTGCACCAACACAAGTGCGAAAAGTGGTTTTTCAACACTAACACAAGTGCGAAAAGTGGTTTTTCAACACTATCACAAGTGCAAAAAGTGTTTTTTCCACACTAATACAAGTGCATAAGTGGTTTCCTGCACCAACACAAGTGCGAAAAGTGGTTTTTCATCACTAACACAAGTGAGAAAAGTGGTTTTTCAACACTAACACAAGTGCGAAAAGTGGTTTTTCCACACTAATACCAGTGCAAAAGTGGTTTCCTGCACCAACACAATTGCGAAAAGTGGTTTTTCAACACTAACACAAGTGCGAAAAGTGGTTTTTCAACACTATCACAAGTGCAAAAAGTGTTTTTTCCACACTAATACAAGTGCAAAAGTGGTTTCCTGCACCAACACAAGTGTGAAAAGTGGTTTTTCAACACTAACACAAGTGCGAAAAGTGGTTTTTCAACACTAACACAAGTGTGAAAAGTGGTTTTTCAACACTAACACAAGTGCGAAAAGTGGTTTTCCACACTAATACAAGTGCAAAAGTGGTTTCCTGCACCAACACAAGTACGAAAAGTGGTTTTTCAACACTATCACAAGTGCAAAAAGTGTTTTTTCCACACTAATACAAGTGCAAAAGTGGTTTCCTGCACCAACACAAGTGCGAAAAGTGGTTTTTCATCACTAACACAAGTGAGAAAAGTGGTTTTTCAACACTAATACAAGTGCGAAAAGTGGTTTTTCTACACTAATACAAGTGCAAAAGTGGTTTCCTGCACCAACACAAGTGCGAAAAGTGGTTTTTCAACACTAACACAAGTGCGAAAAGTGGTTTTTCAACACTAACACAAGTGCGAAAAGTGGTTTTTCCACACTAATACAAGTGCAAAAGTGGTTTCCTGCACCAACACAAGTGCGAAAAGTGGTTTTTCAACACTAACACAAGTGCGAAAAGTGGTTTTTCAACACTATCACAAGTGCAAAAATTGTTTTTTCCACACTAATACAAGTGCAAAAGTGGTTTCCTGCACCAACACAAGTGTGAAAAGTTGTTTTTCAACACTAACACAAGTGCGAAAAGTGGTTTTTCAACACTAACACAAGTGTGAAAAGTGGTTTTTCAACACTAACACAAGTGCGAAAAGTGGTTTTTCCACACTAATACAAGTGCAAAAGTGGTTTCCTGCACCAACACAAGTACGAAAAGTGGTTTTTCAACACTAACACAAGTGCGAAAAGTGGTTTTTCAACACTATCACAAGTGCAAAAAGTGTTTTTTCCACACTAATACAAGTGCAAAAGTGGTTTCCTGCACAAACACAAGTGCGAAAAGTGGTTTTTCAACACTAACACAAGTGCGAAAAGTGGTTTTTCAACACTAACACAAGTGCGAAAAGTGGTTTTTCCACACTAATACAAGTGCAAAAGTGGTTTCCTGCACCAACACAAGTGCGAAAAGTGGTTTTTCAACACTAACACAAGTGCGAAAAGTGGTTTTTCAACACTATCACAAGTGCGAAAAGTGCTTTTTCCACACCAATAGAAGTGCAAAAGTGGTTTCCTGCAAAAAACACAAGTGCGAAAAGTGGTTTTTCAACACTAACACAAGTGCGAAAAGTGGTTTTTCAACACTATCACAAGTGCAAAAAGTGTTTTTTACACACTAATACAAGTTCAAAAGTGGTTTCCTGCACCAACACAAGTGCGAAAAGTGGTTTTTCAACACTAACACAAGTGTGAAAAGTGGTTTTTCAACACTTACACAAGTGCGAAAAGTGGTTTTTCCACACTAATACAAGTGCAAAAGTGGTTTCCTGCACCAACACAAGTGCGAAAAGTGGTTTTTCAACACTAACACAAGTGCGAAAAGTGGTTTTTCAACACTAACACAAGTGCGAAAAGTGGTTTTTCAACACTAACACAAGTGCGAAAAGTGGTTTTGCCACACTAATACAAGTGCAAAAGTGGTTTCCTGCACCAACACAATTGCGAAAAGTGGTTTTTCAACACTAACACAAGTGCGAAAAGTGGTTTTTCAACACTATCACAAGTGCAAAAAGTGTTTTTTCCACACTAATACAAGTGCAAAAGTGGTTTCCTGCACCAACACAAGTGCGAAAAGTGGTTTTTCAACACTAACACAAGTGCGAAAAGTGGTTTTTCAACACTAACACAAGTGCGAAAAGTGGTTTTTCCACACTAATACAACTGCAAAAGTGGTTTCCTGCACCAACACAAGTGCGAAAAGTGGTTTTTCAACACTAACACAAGTGCGAAAAGTGGTTTTTCAACACTATCACAAGTGCAAAAAGTGTTTTTTCCACACTAATACAAGTGCAAAAGTGGTTTCCTGCACCAACACAAGTGCGAAAAGTGGTTTTTCATCACTAACACAAGTGAGAAAAGTGGTTTTTCAACACTAACACAAGTGCGAAAAGTGGTTTTTCCACACTAATACCAGTGCAAAAGTGGTTTCCTGCACCAACACAATTGCGAAAAGTGGTTTTTCAACACTAACACAAGTGCGAAAAGTGGTTTTTCAACACTATCACAAGTGCAAAAAGTGTTTTTTCCACACTAATACAAGTGCAAAAGTGGTTTCCTGCACCAACACAAGTGTGAAAAGTGGTTTTTCAACACTAACACAAGTGCGAAAAGTGGTTTTTCAACACTAACACAAGTGTGAAAAGTGGTTTTTCAACACTAACACAAGTGCGAAAAGTGGTTTTCCACACTAATACAAGTGCAAAAGTGGTTTCCTGCACCAACACAAGTACGAAAAGTGGTTTTTCAACACTATCACAAATGCAAAAAGTGTTTTTTCCACACTAATACAAGTGCAAAAGTGGTTTCCTGCACCAACACAAGTGCGAAAAGTGGTTTTTCATCACTAACACAAGTGAGAAAAGTGGTTTTTCAACACTAACACAAGTGCGAAAAGTGGTTTTTCAACACTATCACAAGTGCGAAAAGTGGTTTTTCCACACCAATAGAAGTGCAAAAGTGGTTTCCTGCAAAAAACACAAGTGCGAAAAGTGGTTTTTCAACACTAACACAAGTGCGAAAAGTGGTTTTTCAACACTATCACAAGTGCAAAAAGTGTTTTTTACACACTAATACAAGTTCAAAAGTGGTTTCCTGCACCAACACAAGTGCGAAAAGTGGTTTTTCAACACTAACACAAGTGTGAAAAGTGGTTTTTCAACACTTACACAAGTGCGAAAAGTGGTTTTTCCACACTAATACAAGTGCAAAAGTGGTTTCCTGCACCAACACAAGTGCGAAAAGTGGTTTTTCAACACTAACACAAGTGCGAAAAGTGGTTTTTCAACACTAACACAAGTGCGAAAAGTGTTTTTTCAACACTAACACAAGTGCGAAAAGTGGTTTTGCCACACTAATACAAGTGCAAAAGTGGTTTCCTGCACCAACACAATTGCGAAAAGTGGTTTTTCAACACTAACACAAGTGCGAAAAGTGGTTTTTCAACACTATCACAAGTGCAAAAAGTGTTTTTTCCACACTAATACAAGTGCAAAAGTGGTTTCCTGCACCAACACAAGTGCGAAAAGTGGTTTTTCAACACTAACACAAGTGCGAAAAGTGGTTTTTCAACACTAACACAAGTGCGAAAAGTGGTTTTTCCACACTAATACAACTGCAAAAGTGGTTTCCTGCACCAACACAAGTGCGAAAAGTGGTTTTTCAACACTAACACAAGTGCGAAAAGTGGTTTTTCAACACTATCACAAGTGCAAAAAGTGTTTTTTCCACACTAATACAAGTGCAAAAGTGGTTTCCTGCACCAACACAAGTGCGAAAAGTGGTTTTTCATCACTAACACAAGTGAGAAAAGTGGTTTTTCAACACTAACACAAGTGCGAAAAGTGGTTTTTCCACACTAATACCAGTGCAAAAGTGGTTTCCTGCACCAACACAATTGCGAAAAGTGGTTTTTCAACACTAACACAAGTGCGAAAAGTGGTTTTTCAACACTATCACAAGTGCAAAAAGTGTTTTTTCCACACTAATACAAGTGCAAAAGTGGTTTCCTGCACCAACACAAGTGTGAAAAGTGGTTTTTCAACACTAACACAAGTGCGAAAAGTGGTTTTTCAACACTAACACAAGTGTGAAAAGTGTTTTTTCCACACTAATACAAGTGCAAAAGTGGTTTCCTGCACCAACACAAGTGCGAAAAGTGGTTTTTCATCACTAACACAAGTGAGAAAAGTGGTTTTTCAACACTAACACAAGTGCGAAAAGTGGTTTTTCCACACTAATACAAGTGCAAAAGTGGTTTCCTGCACCAACACAAGTGCGAAAAGTGGTTTTTCAACACTATCACAAGTGCAAAAAGTGTTTTTTCCACACTAATACAAGTGCAAAAGTGGTTTCCTGCACCAACACAAGTGTGAAAAGTGGTTTTTCAACACTAACACAAGTGCGAAAAGTGGTTTTTCAACACTAACACAAATGTGAAAAGTGGTTTTTCAACACTAACACAAGTGCGAAAAGTGGTTTTCCACACTAATACAAGTGCAAAAGTGGTTTCCTGCACCAACACAAGTACGAAAAGTGGTTTTTCAACACTAACACAAGTGCGAAAAGTGGTTTTTCAACACTATCACAAGTGCAAAAAGTGTTTTTTCCACACTAATACAAGTGCAAAAGTGGTTTCCTGCACCAACACAAGTGCGAAAAGTGGTTTTTCAACACTAACACAAGTGCGAAAAGTGGTTTTTCAACACTAACACAAGTGCTAAAAGTGGTTTTTCAACACTAACACAAGTGCGAAAAGTGGTTTTGCCACACTAATACAAGTGCAAAAGTGGTTTCCTGCACCAACACAAGTGCGAAAAGTGGTTTTTCAACACTAACACAAGTGCGAAAAGTGGTTTTTCAACACTATCACAAGTGCAAAAAGTGTTTTTTCCACACTAATACAAGTGCAAAAGTGGTTTCCTGCACCAACACAAGTGCGAAAAGTGGTTTTTCATCACTAACACAAGTGAGAAAAGTGGTTTTTCAACACTAACACAAGTGCGAAAAGTGGTTTTTCCACACTAATACAAGTGCAAAAGTGGTTTCCTGCACCAACACAAGTGCGAAAAGTGGTTTTTCAACACTATCACAAGTGCAAAAAGTGTTTTTTCCACACTAATACACGTGCAAAAGCGGTTTCCTGCACCAACACAAGTGTGAAAAGTGGTTTTTCAACACTAACACAAGTGCGAAAAGTGGTTTTTCAACACTAACACAAGTGTGAAAAGTGGTTTTTCAACACTAACACAAGTGCGAAAAGTGGTTTTCCACACTAATACAAGTGCAAAAGTGGTTTCCTGCACCAACACAAGTACGAAAAGTGGTTTTTCAACACTAACACAAGTGCGAAAAGTGGTTTTTCAACACTATCACAAGTGCAAAAAGTGTTTTTTCCACACTAATACAAGTGCAAAAGTGGTTTCCTGCACCAACACAAGTGCGAAAAGTGGTTTTTCAACACTAACACAAGTGCGAAAAGTGGTTTTTCAACACTAACACAAGTGCTAAAAGTGGTTTTTCAACACTAACACAAGTGCGAAAAGTGGTTTTGCCACACTAATACAAGTGCAAAAGTGGTTTCCTGCACCAACACAAGTGCGAAAAGTGGTTTTTCAACACTAACACAAGTGCGAAAAGTGGTTTTTCAACACTATCACAAGTGCAAAAAGTGTTTTTTCCACACTAATACAAGTGCAAAAGTGGTTTCCTGCACCAACACAAGTGCGAAAAGTGGTTTTTCAACACTAACACAAGTGCGAAAAGTGGTTTTTCAACACTAACACAAGTGCGAAAAGTGGTTTTTCCACACTAATACAACTGCAAAAGTGGTTTCCTGCACCAACACAAGTGCGAAAAGTGGTTTTTCAACACTAACACAAGTGCGAAAAGTGGTTTTTCAACACTATCACAAGTGCAAAAAGTGTTTTTTCCACACTAATACAAGTGCAAAAGTGGTTTCCTGCACCAACACAAGTGTGAAAAGTGGTTTTTCAACACTAACACAAGTGCGAAAAGTGGTTTTTCAACACTATCACAAGTGCAAAAAGTGGTTTTTCAACACTAACACAAGTGCGAAAAGTGGTTTTCCACACTAATACAAGTGCAAAAGTGGTTTCCTGCACCAACACAAGTACGAAAAGTGGTTTTTCAACACTAACACAAGTGCGAAAAGTGGTTTTTCAACACTATCACAAGTGCAAAAAGTGTTTTTTCCACACTAATACAAGTGCAAAAGTGGTTTCCTGCACCAACACAAGTGCGAAAAGTGGTTTTTCAACACTAACACAAGTGCGAAAAGTGGTTTTTCAACACTAACACAAGTGCTAAAAGTGGTTTTTCAACACTAACACAAGTGCGAAAAGTGGTTTTGCCACACTAATACAAGTGCAAAAGTGGTTTCCTGCACCAACACAAGTGCGAAAAGTGGTTTTTCAACACTAACACAAGTGCGAAAAGTGGTTTTTCAACACTATCACAAGTGCAAAAAGTGTTTTTTCCACACTAATACAAGTGCAAAAGTGGTTTCCTGCACCAACACAAGTGCGAAAAGTGGTTTTTCATCACTAACACAAGTGAGAAAAGTGGTTTTTCAACACTAACACAAGTGCGAAAAGTGGTTTTTCCACACTAATACAAGTGCAAAAGTGGTTTCCTGCACCAACACAAGTGCGAAAAGTGGTTTTTCAACACTATCACAAGTGCAAAAAGTGTTTTTTCCACACTAATACACGTGCAAAAGCGGTTTCCTGCACCAACACAAGTGTGAAAAGTGGTTTTTCAACACTAACACAAGTGCGAAAAGTGGTTTTTCAACACTAACACAAGTGTGAAAAGTGGTTTTTCAACACTAACACAAGTGCGAAAAGTGGTTTTCCACACTAATACAAGTGCAAAAGTGGTTTCCTGCACCAACACAAGTACGAAAAGTGGTTTTTCAACACTAACACAAGTGCGAAAAGTGGTTTTTCAACACTATCACAAGTGCAAAAAGTGTTTTTTCCACACTAATACAAGTGCAAAAGTGGTTTCCTGCACCAACACAAGTGCGAAAAGTGGTTTTTCAACACTAACACAAGTGCGAAAAGTGGTTTTTCAACACTAACACAAGTGCTAAAAGTGGTTTTTCAACACTAACACAAGTGCGAAAAGTGGTTTTGCCACACTAATACAAGTGCAAAAGTGGTTTCCTGCACCAACACAAGTGCGAAAAGTGGTTTTTCAACACTAACACAAGTGCGAAAAGTGGTTTTTCAACACTATCACAAGTGCAAAAAGTGTTTTTTCCACACTAATACAAGTGCAAAAGTGGTTTCCTGCACCAACACAAGTGCGAAAAGTGGTTTTTCAACACTAACACAAGTGCGAAAAGTGGTTTTTCAACACTAACACAAGTGCGAAAAGTGGTTTTTCCACACTAATACAACTGCAAAAGTGGTTTCCTGCACCAACACAAGTGCGAAAAGTGGTTTTTCAACACTAACACAAGTGCGAAAAGTGGTTTTTCAACACTATCACAAGTGCAAAAAGTGTTTTTTCCACACTAATACAAGTGCAAAAGTGGTTTCCTGCACCAACACAAGTGCGAAAAGTGGTTTTTCATCACTAACACAAGTGAGAAAAGTGGTTTTTCAACACTAACACAAGTGCGAAAAGTGGTTTTTCCACACTATTACAAGTGCAAAAGTGGTTTCCTGCACCAACACAAGTGCGAAAAGTGGTTTTTCAACACTAACACAAGTGCGAAAAGTGGTTTTTCAACACTATCACAAGTGCAAAAAGTGTTTTTTCCACACTAATACAAGTGCAAAAGTGGTTTCCTGCAGCAACACAAGTGTGAAAAGTGGTTTTTCAACACTAACACAAGTGCGAAAAGTGGTTTTCAACACTAACACAAGTGTGAAAAGTGGTTTTTCAACACTAACACAAGTGCGAAAAGTGGTTTTTCCACACTAATACAAGTGCAAAAGTGGTTTCCTGCACCAACACAAGTACGAAAAGTGGTTTTTCAACACTAACACAAGTGCAAAAAGTGGTTTTTCAACACTATCACAAGTGCAAAAAGTGTTTTTTCCACACTAATACAAGTGCAAAAGTGGTTTCCTGCACCAACACAAGTGCGAAAAGTGGTTTTTCAACACTAACACAAGTGCGAAAAGTGGTTTTTCAACACTAACACAAGTGCGAAAAGTGGTTTTTCCACACTAATACAACTGCAAAAGTGGTTTCCTGCACCAACACAAGTGCGAAAAGTGGTTTTTCAGCACTAACACAAGTGCGAAAAGTGGTTTTTCAACACTATCACAAGTGCAAAAAGTGTTTTTTCCACACTAATACAAGTGCAAAAGTGGTTTCCTGCACCAACACAAGTGTGAAAAGTGGTTTTTCAACACTAACACAAGTGCGAAAAGTGGTTTTTCAACACTAACACAAGTGTGAAAAGTGGTTTTTCAACACTAACACAAGTGCGAAAAGTGGTTTTCCACACTAATACAAGTGCAAAAGTGGTTTCCTGCACCAACACAAGTACGAAAAGTGGTTTTTCAACACTATCACAAGTGCAAAAAGTGTTTTTTCCACACTAATACAAGTGCAAAAGTGGTTTCCTGCACCAACACAAGTGCGAAAAGTGGTTTTTCATCACTAACACAAGTGAGAAAAGTGGTTTTTCAACACTAACACAAGTGCGAAAAGTGGTTTTTCCACACTAATACAAGTGCAAAAGTGGTTTCCTGCACCAACACAAGTGCGAAAAGTGGTTTTTCAACACTAACACAAGTGCGAAAAGTGGTTTTTCAACACTAACACAAGTGCGAAAAGTGGTTTTTCCACACTAATACAAGTGCAAAAGTGGTTTCCTGCACCAACACAAGTGCGAAAAGTGGTTTTTCAACACTAACACAAGTGCGAAAAGTGGTTTTTCAACACTATCACAAGTGCAAAAAGTGTTTTTTCCACACTAATACAAGTGCAAAAGTGGTTTCCTGCACCAACACAAGTGTGAAAAGTTGTTTTTCAACACTAACACAAGTGCGAAAAGTGGTTTTTCAACACTAACACAAGTGTGAAAAGTGGTTTTTCAACACTAACACAAGTGCGAAAAGTGGTTTTTCCACACTAATATAAGTGCAAAAGTGGTTTCCTGCACCAACACAAGTACGAAAAGTGGTTTTTCAACACTAACACAAGTGCGAAAAGTGGTTTTTCAACACTATCACAAGTGCAAAAAGTGTTTTTTCCACACTAATACAAGTGCATAAGTGGTTTCCTGCACCAACACAGGTGCGAAAAGTGGTTTTTCAACACTAACACAAGTGCGAAAAGTGGTTTTTCAACACTAACACAAGTGCGAAAAGTGGTTTTTCAACACTAATACAAGTGCAAAAGTGGTTTCCTGCACCAACACAAGTGCGAAAAGTGGTTTTTCAACACTAAGACAAGTTCGAAAAGTGGTTTTTCAACATAACACAAGTGCGAAAAGTGGTTTTTCAACACTATCACAAGTGCGAAAAGTGGTTTTTCCACACCAATACAAGTGCAAAAGTGGTTTCCTGCAAAAAACACAAGTGCGAAAAGTGGTTTTTCAACACTAACACAAGTGCGAAAAGTGGTTTTTCAACACTATCACAAGTGCAAAAAGTGTTTTTTACACACTAATACAAGTTCAAAAGTGGTTTCCTGCACCAACACAAGTGCGAAAAGTGGTTTTTCAACACTAACACAAGTGTGAAAAGTGGTTTTTCAAAACTTACACAAGTGCGAAAAGTGGTTTTTCCACACTAATACAAGTGCAAAAGTGGTTTCCTGCACCAACACAAGTGCGAAAAGTGGTTTTTCAACACTAACACAAGTGCGAAAAGTGGTTTTTCAACACTAACACAAGTGCGAAAAGTGGTTTTTCAACACTAACACAAGTGCGAAAAGTGGTTTTGCCACACTAATACAAGTGCAAAAGTGGTTTCCTGCACCAACACAATTGCGAAAAGTGGTTTTTCAACACTAACACAAGTGCGAAAAGTGGTTTTTCAACACTATCACAAGTGCAAAAAGTGTTTTTTCCACACTAATACAAGTGCAAAAGTGGTTTCCTGCACCAACACAAGTGCGAAAAGTGGTTTTTCAACACTAACACAAGTGCGAAAAGTGGTTTTTCAACACTAACACAAGTGCGAAAAGTGGTTTTTCCACACTAATACAACTGCAAAAGTGGTTTCCTGCACCAACACAAGTGCGAAAAGTGGTTTTTCAACACTAACACAAGTGCGAAAAGTGGTTTTTCAACACTATCACAAGTGCAAAAAGTGTTTTTTCCACACTAATACAAGTGCAAAAGTGGTTTCCTGCACCAACACAAGTGCGAAAAGTGGTTTTTCATCACTAACACAAGTGAGAAAAGTGGTTTTTCAACACTAACACAAGTGCGAAAAGTGGTTTTTCCACACTAATACCAGTGCAAAAGTGGTTTCCTGCACCAACACAATTGCGAAAAGTGGTTTTTCAACACTAACACAAGTGCGAAAAGTGGTTTTTCAACACTATCACAAGTGCAAAAAGTGTTTTTTCCACACTAATACAAGTGCAAAAGTGGTTTCCTGCACCAACACAAGTGTGAAAAGTGGTTTTTCAACACTAACACAAGTGCGAAAAGTGGTTTTTCAACACTAACACAAGTGTGAAAAGTGGTTTTTCAACACTAACACAAGTGCGAAAAGTGGTTTTCCACACTAATACAAGTGCAAAAGTGGTTTCCTGCACCAACACAAGTACGAAAAGTGGTTTTTCAACACTATCACAAGTGCAAAAAGTGTTTTTTCCACACTAATACAAGTGCAAAAGTGGTTTCCTGCACCAACACAAGTGCGAAAAGTGGTTTTTCATCACTAACACAAGTGAGAAAAGTGGTTTTTCAACACTAACACAAGTGCGAAAAGTGGTTTTTCCACACTAATACAAGTGCAAAAGTGGTTTCCTGCACCAACACAAGTGCGAAAAGTGGTTTTTCAACACTATCACAAGTGCAAAAAGTGTTTTTTCCACACTAATACAAGTGCAAAAGTGGTTTCCTGCACCAACACAAGTGTGAAAAGTGGTTTTTCAACACTAACACAAGTGCGAAAAGTGGTTTTTCAACACTAACACAAATGTGAAAAGTGGTTTTTCAACACTAACACAAGTGCGAAAAGTGGTTTTCCACACTAATACAAGTGCAAAAGTGGTTTCCTGCACCAACACAAGTACGAAAAGTGGTTTTTCAACACTAACACAAGTGCGAAAAGTGGTTTTTCAACACTATCACAAGTGCAAAAAGTGTTTTTTCCACACTAATACAAGTGCAAAAGTGGTTTCCTGCACCAACACAAGTGCGAAAAGTGGTTTTTCAACACTAACACAAGTGCGAAAAGTGGTTTTTCAACACTAACACAAGTGCTAAAAGTGGTTTTTCAACACTAACACAAGTGCGAAAAGTGGTTTTGCCACACTAATACAAGTGCAAAAGTGGTTTCCTGCACCAACACAAGTGCGAAAAGTGGTTTTTCAACACTAACACAAGTGCGAAAAGTGGTTTTTCAACACTATCACAAGTGCAAAAAGTGTTTTTTCCACACTATCACAAGTGCAAAAAGTGTTTTTTCCACACTAATACAAGTGCAAAAGTGGTTTCCTGCACCAACACAAGTGCGAAAAGTGGTTTTTCAACACTAACACAAGTGCGAAAAGTGGTTTTTCAACACTAACACAAGTGCGAAAAGTGGTTTTTCCACACTAATACAACTGCAAAAGTGGTTTCCTGCACCAACACAAGTGCGAAAAGTGGTTTTTCAACACTAACACAAGTGCGAAAAGTGGTTTTTCAACACTATCACAAGTGCAAAAAGTGTTTTTTCCACACTAATACAAGTGCAAAAGTGGTTTCCTGCACCAACACAAGTGCGAAAAGTGGTTTTTCATCACTAACACAAGTGAGAAAAGTGGTTTTTCAACACTAACACAAGTGCGAAAAGTGGTTTTTCCACACTATTACAAGTGCAAAAGTGGTTTCCTGCACCAACACAAGTGCGAAAAGTGGTTTTTCAACACTAACACAAGTGCGAAAAGTGGTTTTTCAACACTATCACAAGTGCAAAAAGTGTTTTTTCCACACTAATACAAGTGCAAAAGTGGTTTCCTGCACCAACACAAGTGTGAAAAGTGGTTTTTCAACACTAACACAAGTGCGAAAGTGGTTTTCAACACTAACACAAGTGTGAAAAGTGGTTTTTCAACACTAACACAAGTGCGAAAAGTGGTTTTTCCACACTAATACAAGTGCAAAAGTGGTTTCCTGCACCAACACAAGTACGAAAAGTGGTTTTTCAACACTAACACAAGTGCAAAAAGTGGTTTTTCAACACTATCACAAGTGCAAAAAGTGTTTTTTCCACACTAATACAAGTGCAAAAGTGGTTTCCTGCACCAACACAAGTGCGAAAAGTGGTTTTTCAACACTAACACAAGTGCGAAAAGTGGTTTTTCAACACTAACACAAGTGCGAAAAGTGGTTTTTCCACACTAATACAACTGCAAAAGTGGTTTCCTGCACCAACACAAGTGCGAAAAGTGGTTTTTCAACACTAACACAAGTGCGAAAAGTGGTTTTTCAACACTATCACAAGTGCAAAAAGTGTTTTTTCCACACTAATACAAGTGCAAAAGTGGTTTCCTGCACCAACACAAGTGCGAAAAGTGGTTTTTCAACACTAACACAAGTGCGAAAAGTGGTTTTTCAACACTATCACAAGTGCAAAAAGTGTTTTTTCCACACTAATACAAGTGCAAAAGTGGTTTCCTGCACCAACACAAGTGTGAAAAGTGGTTTTTCAACACTAACACAAGTGCGAAAAGTGGTTTTTCAACACTAACACAAGTGTGAAAAGTGGTTTTTCAACACTAACACAAGTGCGAAAAGTGGTTTTCCACACTAATACAAGTGCAAAAGTGGTTTCCTGCACCAACACAAGTACGAAAAGTGGTTTTTCAACACTATCACAAGTGCAAAAAGTGTTTTTTCCACACTAATACAAGTGCAAAAGTGGTTTCCTGCACCAACACAAGTGCGAAAAGTGGTTTTTCATCACTAACACAAGTGAGAAAAGTGGTTTTTCAACACTAACACAAGTGCGAAAAGTGGTTTTTCCACACTAATACAAGTGCAAAAGTGGTTTCCTGCACCAACACAAGTGCGAAAAGTGGTTTTTCAACACTAACACAAGTGCGAAAAGTGGTTTTTCAACACTAACACAAGTGCGAAAAGTGGTTTTTCCACACTAATACAAGTGCAAAAGTGGTTTCCTGCACCAACACAAGTGCGAAAAGTGGTTTTTCAACACTAACACAAGTGCGAAAAGTGGTTTTTCAACACTAACACAAGTGCGAAAAGTGGTTTTTCAACACTATCACAAGTGCAAAAAGTGTTTTTTCCACACTAATACAAGTGCAAAAGTGGTTTCCTGCACCAACACAAGTGTGAAAAGTTGTTTTTCAACACTAACACAAGTGCGAAAAGTGGTTTTTCAACACTAACACAAGTGTGAAAAGTGGTTTTTCAACACTAACACAAGTGCGAAAAGTGGTTTTTCCACACTAATACAAGTGCAAAAGTGGTTTCCTGCACCAACACAAGTACGAAAAGTGGTTTTTCAACACTAACACAAGTGCGAAAAGTGGTTTTTCAACACTATCACAAGTGCAAAAAGTGTTTTTTCCACACTAATACAAGTGCAAAAGTGGTTTCCTGCACCAACACAAGTGCGAAAAGTGGTTTTTCAACACTAACACAAGTGCGAAAAGTGGTTTTTCAACACTAACACAAGTGCGAAAAGTGGTTTTTCCACACTAATACAAGTGCAAAAGTGGTTTCCTGCACCAACACAAGTGCGAAAAGTGGTTTTTCAACACTAACACAAGTTCGAAAAGTGGTTTTTCAACACTAACACAAGTGCGAAAAGTGGTTTTTCAACACTATCACAAGTGCGAAAAGTGGTTTTTCCACACCAATACAAGTGCAAAAGTGGTTTCCTGCAAAAAACACAAGTGCGAAAAGTGGTTTTTCAACACTAACACAAGTGCGAAAAGTGGTTTTTCAACACTATCACAAGTGCAAAAAGTGTTTTTTACACACTAATACAAGTTCAAAAGTGGTTTCCTGCACCAACACAAGTGCGAAAAGTGGTTTTTCAACACTAACACAAGTGTGAAAAGTGGTTTTTCAACACTTACACAAGTGCGAAAAGTGGTTTTTCCACACTAATACAAGTGCAAAAGTGGTTTCCTGCACCAACACAAGTGCGAAAAGTGGTTTTTCAACACTAACACAAGTGCGAAAAGTGGTTTTTCAACACTAACACAAGTGCGAAAAGTGGTTTTTCAACACTAACACAAGTGCGAAAAGTGGTTTTGCCACACTAATACAAGTGCAAAAGTGGTTTCCTGCACCAACACAATTGCGAAAAGTGGTTTTTCAACACTAACACAAGTGCGAAAAGTGGTTTTTCAACACTATCACAAGTGCAAAAAGTGTTTTTTCCACACTAATACAAGTGCAAAAGTGGTTTCCTGCACCAACACAAGTGCGAAAAGTGGTTTTTCAACACTAACACAAGTGCGAAAAGTGGTTTTTCAACACTAACACAAGTGCGAAAAGTGGTTTTTCCACACTAATACAACTGCAAAAGTGGTTTCCTGCACCAACACAAGTGCGAAAAGTGGTTTTTCAACACTAACACAAGTGCGAAAAGTGGTTTTTCAACACTATCACAAGTGCAAAAAGTGTTTTTTCCACACTAATACAAGTGCAAAAGTGGTTTCCTGCACCAACACAAGTGTGAAAAGTGGTTTTTCAACACTAACACAAGTGCGAAAAGTGGTTTTTCAACACTAACACAAGTGTGAAAAGTGGTTTTTCAACACTAACACAAGTGCGAAAAGTGGTTTTCCACACTAATACAAGTGCAAAAGTGGTTTCCTGCACCAACACAAGTACGAAAAGTGGTTTTTCAACACTATCACAAGTGCAAAAAGTGTTTTTTCCACACTAATACAAGTGCAAAAGTGGTTTCCTGCACCAACACAAGTGTGAAAAGTTGTTTTTCAACACTAACACAAGTGCGAAAAGTGGTTTTTCAACACTAACACAAGTGCGAAAAGTGGTTTTTCCACACTAATACAAGTGCAAAAGTGGTTTCCTGCACCAACACAAGTACGAAAAGTGGTTTTTCAACACTAACACAAGTGCGAAAAGTGGTTTTTCAACACTATCACAAGTGCAAAAAGTGTTTTTTCCACACTAATACAAGTGCAAAAGTGGTTTCCTGCACCAACACAAGTGCGAAAAGTGGTTTTTCAACACTAACACAAGTGCGAAAAGTGGTTTTTCAACACTAACACAAGTGCGAAAAGTGGTTTTTCCACACTAATACAAGTGCAAAAGTGGTTTCCTGCACCAACACAAGTGCGAAAAGTGGTTTTTCAACACTAACACAAGTTCGAAAAGTGGTTTTTCAACACTAACACAAGTGCGAAAAGTGGTTTTTCAACACTATCACAAGTGCGAAAAGTGGTTTTTCCACACCAATACAAGTGCAAAAGTGGTTTCCTGCAAAAAACACAAGTGCGAAAAGTGGTTTTTCAACACTAACACAAGTGCGAAAAGTGGTTTTTCAACACTATCACAAGTGCAAAAAGTGTTTTTTACACACTAATACAAGTTCAAAAGTGGTTTCCTGCACCAACACAAGTGCGAAAAGTGGTTTTTCAACACTAACACAAGTGTGAAAAGTGGTTTTTCAACACTTACACAAGTGCGAAAAGTGGTTTTTCCACACTAATACAAGTGCAAAAGTGGTTTCCTGCACCAACACAAGTGCGAAAAGTGGTTTTTCAACACTAACACAAGTGCGAAAAGTGGTTTTTCAACACTAACACAAGTGCGAAAAGTGGTTTTTCAACACTAACACAAGTGCGAAAAGTGGTTTTGCCACACTAATACAAGTGCAAAAGTGGTTTCCTGCACCAACACAATTGCGAAAAGTGGTTTTTCAACACTAACACAAGTGCGAAAAGTGGTTTTTCAACACTATCACAAGTGCAAAAAGTGTTTTTTCCACACTAATACAAGTGCAAAAGTGGTTTCCTGCACCAACACAAGTGCGAAAAGTGGTTTTTCAACACTAACACAAGTGCGAAAAGTGGTTTTTCAACACTAACACAAGTGCGAAAAGTGGTTTTTCCACACTAATACAACTGCAAAAGTGGTTTCCTGCACCAACACAAGTGCGAAAAGTGGTTTTTCAACACTAACACAAGTGCGAAAAGTGGTTTTTCAACACTATCACAAGTGCAAAAAGTGTTTTTTCCACACTAATACAAGTGCAAAAGTGGTTTCCTGCACCAACACAAGTGCGAAAAGTGGTTTTTCATCACTAACACAAGTGAGAAAAGTGGTTTTTCAACACTAACACAAGTGCGAAAAGTGGTTTTTCCACACTAATACCAGTGCAAAAGTGGTTTCCTGCACCAACACAATTGCGAAAAGTGGTTTTTCAACACTAACACAAGTGCGAAAAGTGGTTTTTCAACACTATCACAAGTGCAAAAAGTGTTTTTTCCACACTAATACAAGTGCAAAAGTGGTTTCCTGCACCAACACAAGTGTGAAAAGTGGTTTTTCAACACTAACACAAGTGCGAAAAGTGGTTTTTCAACACTAACACAAGTGTGAAAAGTGGTTTTTCAACACTAACACAAGTGCGAAAAGTGGTTTTCCACACTAATACAAGTGCAAAAGTGGTTTCCTGCACCAACACAAGTACGAAAAGTGGTTTTTCAACACTATCACAAGTGCAAAAAGTGTTTTTTCCACACTAATACAAGTGCAAAAGTGGTTTCCTGCACCAACACAAGTGCGAAAAGTGGTTTTTCATCACTAACACAAGTGAGAAAAGTGGTTTTTCAACACTAACACAAGTGCGAAAAGTGGTTTTTCCACACTAATACAAGTGCAAAAGTGGTTTCCTGCACCAACACAAGTGCGAAAAGTGGTTTTTCAACACTATCACAAGTGCAAAAAGTGTTTTTTCCACACTAATACAAGTGCAAAAGTGGTTTCCTGCACCAACACAAGTGTGAAAAGTGGTTTTTCAACACTAACACAAGTGCGAAAAGTGGTTTTTCAACACTAACACAAATGTGAAAAGTGGTTTTTCAACACTAACACAAGTGCGAAAAGTGGTTTTCCACACTAATACAAGTGCAAAAGTGGTTTCCTGCACCAACACAAGTACGAAAAGTGGTTTTTCAACACTAACACAAGTGCGAAAAGTGGTTTTTCAACACTATCACAAGTGCAAAAAGTGTTTTTTCCACACTAATACAAGTGCAAAAGTGGTTTCCTGCACCAACACAAGTGCGAAAAGTGGTTTTTCAACACTAACACAAGTGCGAAAAGTGGTTTTTCAACACTAACACAAGTGCTAAAAGTGGTTTTTCAACACTAACACAAGTGCGAAAAGTGGTTTTGCCACACTAATACAAGTGCAAAAGTGGTTTCCTGCACCAACACAAGTGCGAAAAGTGGTTTTTCAACACTAACACAAGTGCGAAAAGTGGTTTTTCAACACTATCACAAGTGCAAAAAGTGTTTTTTCCACACTAATACAAGTGCAAAAGTGGTTTCCTGCACCAACACAAGTGCGAAAAGTGGTTTTTCATCACTAACACAAGTGAGAAAAGTGGTTTTTCAACACTAACACAAGTGCGAAAAGTGGTTTTTCCACACTAATACAAGTGCAAAAGTGGTTTCCTGCACCAACACAAGTGCGAAAAGTGGTTTTTCAACACTATCACAAGTGCAAAAAGTGTTTTTTCCACACTAACACAAGTGCGAAAAGTGGTTTTTCAACACTAACACAAGTGTGAAAAGTGGTTTTTCAACACTAACACAAGTGCGAAAAGTGGTTTTTCCACACTAATACAAGTGCAAAAGTGGTTTCCTGCACCAACACAAGTACGAAAAGTGGTTTTTCAACACTAACACAAGTGCGAAAAGTGGTTTTTCAACACTATCACAAGTGCAAAAAGTGTTTTTTCCACACTAATACAAGTGCAAAAGTGGTTTCCTGCACCAACACAAGTGCGAAAAGTGGTTTTTCAACACTAACACAAGTGCGAAAAGTGGTTTTTCAACACTAACACAAGTGCGAAAAGTGGTTTTTCCACACTAATACAAGTGCAAAAGTGGTTTCCTGCACCAACACAAGTGCGAAAAGTGGTTTTTCAACACTAACACAAGTTCGAAAAGTGGTTTTTCAACACTAACACAAGTGCGAAAAGTGGTTTTTCAACACTATCACAAGTGCGAAAAGTGGTTTTTCCACACCAATACAAGTGCAAAAGTGGTTTCCTGCAAAAAACACAAGTGCGAAAAGTGGTTTTTCAACACTAACACAAGTGCGAAAAGTGGTTTTTCAACACTATCACAAGTGCAAAAAGTGTTTTTTACACACTAATACAAGTTCAAAAGTGGTTTCCTGCACCAACACAAGTGCGAAAAGTGGTTTTTCAACACTAACACAAGTGTGAAAAGTGGTTTTTCAACACTTACACAAGTGCGAAAAGTGGTTTTTCCACACTAATACAAGTGCAAAAGTGGTTTCCTGCACCAACACAAGTGCGAAAAGTGGTTTTTCAACACTAACACAAGTGCGAAAAGTGGTTTTTCAACACTAACACAAGTGCGAAAAGTGGTTTTTCAACACTAACACAAGTGCGAAAAGTGGTTTTGCCACACTAATACAAGTGCAAAAGTGGTTTCCTGCACCAACACAATTGCGAAAAGTGGTTTTTCAACACTAACACAAGTGCGAAAAGTGGTTTTTCAACACTATCACAAGTGCAAAAAGTGTTTTTTCCACACTAATACAAGTGCAAAAGTGGTTTCCTGCACCAACACAAGTGCGAAAAGTGGTTTTTCAACACTAACACAAGTGCGAAAAGTGGTTTTTCAACACTAACACAAGTGCGAAAAGTGGTTTTTCCACACTAATACAACTGCAAAAGTGGTTTCCTGCACCAACACAAGTGCGAAAAGTGGTTTTTCAACACTAACACAAGTGCGAAAAGTGGTTTTTCAACACTATCACAAGTGCAAAAAGTGTTTTTTCCACACTAATACAAGTGCAAAAGTGGTTTCCTGCACCAACACAAGTGCGAAAAGTGGTTTTTCATCACTAACACAAGTGAGAAAAGTGGTTTTTCAACACTAACACAAGTGAGAAAAGTGGTTTTTCAACACTAACACAAGTGCGAAAAGTGGTTTTTCCACACTAATACAAGTGCAAAAGTGGTTTCCTGCACCAACACAAGTGCGAAAAGTGGTTTTTCAACACTATCACAAGTGCAAAAAGTGTTTTTTCCACACTAATACAAGTGCAAAAGTGGTTTCCTGCACCAACACAAGTGTGAAAAGTGGTTTTTCAACACTAACACAAGTGCGAAAAGTGGTTTTTCAACACTAACACAAATGTGAAAAGTGGTTTTTCAACACTAACACAAGTGCGAAAAGTGGTTTTCCACACTAATACAAGTGCAAAAGTGGTTTCCTGCACCAACACAAGTACGAAAAGTGGTTTTTCAACACTAACACAAGTGCGAAAAGTGGTTTTTCAACACTATCACAAGTGCAAAAAGTGTTTTTTCCACACTAATACAAGTGCAAAAGTGGTTTCCTGCACCAACACAAGTGCGAAAAGTGGTTTTTCAACACTAACACAAGTGCGAAAAGTGGTTTTTCAACACTAACACAAGTGCTAAAAGTGGTTTTTCAACACTAACACAAGTGCGAAAAGTGGTTTTGCCACACTAATACAAGTGCAAAAGTGGTTTCCTGCACCAACACAAGTGCGAAAAGTGGTTTTTCAACACTAACACAAGTGCGAAAAGTGGTTTTTCAACACTATCACAAGTGCAAAAAGTGTTTTTTCCACACTAATACAAGTGCAAAAGTGGTTTCCTGCACCAACACAAGTGCGAAAAGTGGTTTTTCATCACTAACACAAGTGAGAAAAGTGGTTTTTCAACACTAACACAAGTGCGAAAAGTGGTTTTTCCACACTAATACAAGTGCAAAAGTGGTTTCCTGCACCAACACAAGTGCGAAAAGTGGTTTTTCAACACTATCACAAGTGCAAAAAGTGTTTTTTCCACACTAATACAAGTGCAAAAGTGGTTTCCTGCACCAACACAAGTGTGAAAAGTGGTTTCCTGCACCAACACAAGTGTGAAAAGTGGTTTTTCAACACTAACACAAGTGCGAAAAGTGGTTTTTCAACACTAACACAAGTGTGAAAAGTGGTTTTTCAACACTAACACAAGTGCGAAAAGTGGTTTTCCACACTAATACAAGTGCAAAAGTGGTTTCCTGCACCAACACAAGTACGAAAAGTGGTTTTTCAACACTAACACAAGTGCGAAAAGTGGTTTTTCAACACTATCACAAGTGCAAAAAGTGTTTTTTCCACACTAATACAAGTGCAAAAGTGGTTTCCTGCACCAACACAAGTGCGAAAAGTGGTTTTTCATCACTAACACAAGTGAGAAAAGTGGTTTTTCAACACTAACACAAGTGCGAAAAGTAGTTTTTCCACACTAATACCAGTGCAAAAGTGGTTTCCTGCACCAACACAATTGCGAAAAGTGGTTTTTCAACACTAACACAAGTGCGAAAAGTGGTTTTTCAACACTATCACAAGTGCAAAAAGTGTTTTTTCCACACTAATACAAGTGCAAAAGTGGTTTCCTGCACCAACACAAGTGTGAAAAGTGGTTTTTCAACACTAACACAAGTGCGAAAAGTGGTTTTTCAACACTAACACAAGTGTGAAAAGTGGTTTTTCAACACTAACACAAGTGCGAAAAGTGGTTTTCCACACTAATACAAGTGCAAAAGTGGTTTCCTGCACCAACACAAGTACGAAAAGTGGTTTTTCAACACTATCACAAGTGCAAAAAGTGTTTTTTCCACACTAATACAAGTGCAAAAGTGGTTTCCTGCACCAACACAAGTGCGAAAAGTGGTTTTTCATCACTAACACAAGTGAGAAAAGTGGTTTTTCAACACTAACACAAGTGCGAAAAGTGGTTTTTCCACACTAATACAAGTGCAAAAGTGGTTTCCTGCACCAACACAAGTGCGAAAAGTGGTTTTTCAACACTATCACAAGTGCAAAAAGTGTTTTTTCCACACTAATACAAGTGCAAAAGTGGTTTCCTGCACCAACACAAGTGTGAAAAGTGGTTTTTCAACACTAACACAAGTGCGAAAAGTGGTTTTTCAACACTAACACAAATGTGAAAAGTGGTTTTTCAACACTAACACAAGTGCGAAAAGTGGTTTTCCACACTAATACAAGTGCAAAAGTGGTTTCCTGCACCAACACAAGTACGAAAAGTGGTTTTTCAACACTAACACAAGTGCAAAAAGTGGTTTTTCAACACTATCACAAGTGCAAAAAGTGTTTTTTCCACACTAATACAAGTGCAAAAGTGGTTTCCTGCACCAACACAAGTGCGAAAAGTGGTTTTTCAACACTAACACAAGTGCGAAAAGTGGTTTTTCAACACTAACACAAGTGCTAAAAGTGGTTTTTCAACACTAACACAAGGGCGAAAAGTGGTTTTGCCACACTAATACAAGTGCAAAAGTGGTTTCCTGCACCAACACAAGTGCGAAAAGTGGTTTTTCAACACTAACACAAGTGCGAAAAGTGGTTTTTCAACACTATCACAAGTGCAAAAAGTGTTTTTTCCACACTAATACAAGTGCAAAAGTGGTTTCCTGCACCAACACAAGTGCAAAAGTGGTTTCCTGCACCAACACAAGTGCGAAAAGTGGTTTTTCATCACTAACACAAGTGAGAAAAGTGGTTTTTCAACACTAACACAAGTGCGAAAAGTGGTTTTTCCACACTAATACAAGTGCAAAAGTGGTTTCCTGCACCAACACAAGTGCGAAAAGTGGTTTTTCAACACTATCACAAGTGCAAAAAGTGTTTTTTCCACACTAATACAAGTGCAAAAGTGGTTTCCTGCACCAACACAAGTGTGAAAAGTGGTTTTTCAACACTAACACAAGTGCGAAAAGTGGTTTTTCAACACTAACACAAGTGTGAAAAGTGGTTTTTCAACACTAACACAAGTGCGAAAAGTGGTTTTCCACACTAATACAAGTGCAAAAGTGGTTTCCTGCACCAACACAAGTACGAAAAGTGGTTTTTCAACACTAACACAAGTGCGAAAAGTGGTTTTTCAACACTATCACAAGTGCAAAAAGTGTTTTTTCCACACTAATATAAGTGCAAAAGTGGTTTCCTGCACCAACACAAGTGCGAAAAGTGGTTTTTCAACACTAACACAAGTGCGAAAAGTGGTTTTTCAACACTAACACAAGTGCTAAAAGTGGTTTTTCAACACTAACACAAGTATGAAAAGTGGTTTTGCCACACTAATACAAGTGCAAAAGTGGTTTCCTGCACCAACACAAGTGCGAAAAGTGGTTTTTCAACACTAACACAAGTGCGAAAAGTGGTTTTTCAACACTATCACAAGTGCAAAAAGTGTTTTTTCCACACTAATACAAGTGCAAAAGTGGTTTCCTGCACCAACACAAGTGCGAAAAGTGGTTTTTCAACACTAACACAAGTGCGAAAAGTGGTTTTTCAACACTAACACAAGTGCGAAAAGTGGTTTTTCCACACTAATACAACTGCAAAAGTGGTTTCCTGCACCAACACAAGTGCGAAAAGTGGTTTTTCAACACTAACACAAGTGCGAAAAGTGGTTTTTCAACACTATCACAAGTGCAAAAAGTGTTTTTTCCACACTAATACAAGTGCAAAAGTGGTTTCCTGCACCAACACAAGTGCGAAAAGTGGTTTTTCATCACTAACACAAGTGAGAAAAGTGGTTTTTCAACACTAACACAAGTGCGAAAAGTGGTTTTTCCACACTATTACAAGTGCAAAAGTGGTTTCCTGCACCAACACAAGTGCGAAAAGTGGTTTTTCAACACTAACACAAGTGCGAAAAGTGGTTTTTCAACACTATCACAAGTGCAAAAAGTGTTTTTTCCACACTAATACAAGTGCAAAAGTGGTTTCCTGCACCAACACAAGTGTGAAAAGTGGTTTTTCAACACTAACACAAGTGCGAAAAGTGGTTTTCAACACTAACACAAGTGTGAAAAGTGGTTTTTCAACACTAACACAAGTGCGAAAAGTGGTTTTTCCACACTAATACAAGTGCAAAAGTGGTTTCCTGCACCAACACAAGTACGAAAAGTGGTTTTTCAACACTAACACAAGTGCAAAAAGTGGTTTTTCAACACTATCACAAGTGCAAAAAGTGTTTTTTCCACACTAATACAAGTGCAAAAGTGGTTTCCTGCACCAACACAAGTGCGAAAAGTGGTTTTTCAACACTAACACAAGGGCGAAAAGTGGTTTTTCAACACTAACACAAGTGCGAAAAGTGGTTTTTCCACACTAATACAAGTGCAAAAGTGGTTTCCTGCACCAACACAGGTGCGAAAAGTGGTTTTTCAACACTAACACAAGGGCGAAAACTGGTTTTTCAACACTAACACAAGTGCGAAAAGTGGTTTTTCAACACTAATACAAGTGCAAAAGTGGTTTCCTGCACCAACACAAGTGCGAAAAGTGGTTTTTCAACACTAACACAAGTGCGAAAATGTGGTTTTTCAACAATAACACAAGTGCGAAAAGTGGTTTTTCAACACTAACGTCTAACACAAGTGCGAAAAGTGTTTTTTCCACACTAATACAAGTGCAAAAGTGGTTTCCTGCACCAACACAAGTGCGAAAAGTGGTTTTTCAACACTAACACTGGTGCGAAAAGTGGTTTTTCAACACTAACACAAGTGCAAAAAGTGGTTTTTCAACACTATCACAAGTGCAAAAAGTGTTTTTTCCACACTAATACAAGTGCAAAAGTGGTTTCCTGCACCAACACAGGTGCGAAAAGTGGTTTTTCAACACTAACACAATGGCGAAAAGTGGTATTTCAACACTAACACAAGTGCGAAAAGTGGTTTTTCCACACTAATACAAGTGCAAAAGTGGTTTGCTGCACCAACACAAGTGCGAAAAGTGGTTTTTCAACACTAACACAAGTGCGAAAAGTGGTTTTTCAACACTAACACAAGTGCGAAAAGTGTTTTTTCAACACTAACACAAGAGCGAAAAGTGGTTTCTCCACACTAATACAAGTGCAAAAGTGGTTTCCTGCACCAACACAAGTGCGAAAAGTGGTTTTTCAACACTAACACAAGTGCGAAAAGTGGTTTTTCAACACTATCACAAGTGCAAAAAGTGTTTTTTCCACACTAATACAAGTGCAAAAGTGGTTTCCTGCACCAACACAAGTGCAAAAAGTGGTTTTTCAACACTAACACAAGTGCGAAAAGTGGTTTTTCAACACTAACACAAGTGCGAAAAGTGGTTTTTCCACACTAATACAAGTGCAAAAGTGGTTTCCTGCACCAAAACAAGTGCGAAAAGTGGTTTTTCAACACTAACACAAGTGCGGAAAGTGGTTTTTTAACACTATCACAAGTGCAAAAAGTGTTTTTTCCACACTAATACAAGTGCAAAAGTGGTTTCATGCACCAACACAAGTGCGAAAAGTGGTTTTTCAACACTAACACAAGTGCGAAAAGTGGTTTTTCAACACTAACACAAGTGCGAAAAATGGTTTTTCAACACTAACACAAGTGCGAAAAGTGGTTTTTCCACACTAATACAAGTGCAAAAGTGGTTTCCTGCACCAACACAAGTGCGAAAAGTGGTTTTTCAACACTAACACAAGTGCGAAAAGTGGTTTTTCAACACTAACACAAGTGCGAAAAGTGGTTTTTCAACACTAACACAAGTGCGAAAATTGGTTTTTCCACACTAATACAAGTGCAAAAGTGGTTTCCTGCACCAACACAAGTGCGAAAAGTGGTTTTTCAACACTAACACAAGTGCGAAAAGTGGTTTTTCAACACTAACACAAGTGCGAAAAGTGGTTTTTCCACACTAATACAAGTGCAAAAGTGGTTTCCTGCACCAACA
>NW_027619589.1:0-37889 GCF_964187855.1 Myxine glutinosa
CCTTCACACCAGGGGGGTTGACTCAGCCTGTCATCCCACCGAGGTCGGAAGTCGGAACTCATTGTCGTCAAATAAATGTAGCCTGTATGTTTCACTCTTTGTCACATGCCGTTGGTCCCATGTCAATCGGATGAAGTTGAAAAATTAACGTTACGAAGGTTCTCTGGGACGTACTGATTCCGAATAATGAAGTTGAAAAATTAACGTTCCGAAATACGCTAATTACGCTAACAGAAGCGCTGGAGGGAGCACTGCGCTCCCTCCCTTAGATTCCCTCCCTCTTCTGCTAGCGCTAATTACGCGTAACACACTAATTTTAAAACCCGAAGTTTTTTTAATTTTAAGGTGTGCTGTAGTCAGAAGCGCTAGAAGCGCTGCGCTCCCTCCCTTCGAATCCCTCTCTCTTCTGCTAGTGCTAATAATACGCTAATTTTTAAAACCCGAAATTTTTTAAATGTTTATGTCTCCGTGACATTCCTGGGACCATCCCGAGTCGAACAGTACTTTCCGCTCGCAAATCCGTCCACGGGTTCTCGAGATCTTAGAGATCATAGATAGATCAGGATACAGACACAGAGGCCAACTCTACTTTATATATATAGATAGATATAGAAGCAGAGGTACCCGGCTTTGCACGGGAGTGGGAGGAGGAGGGGAGGGGGAAGAGGAGAGGAGGGGAGGGGAACGGGGGGGGAGGGGGGGAGGGGGAAGCGGGGGAGGAGGAGGGGAGGGGGGAAGAGGGAGGGGAGGGGAATGGGGGGGAGGGGGAAGGGGGGGGAGGGGGGAGGGGAAGGGGGGAGGGGAAGGGTGCGGGGGTGCCCAGGGGAAGAAGGGCCCCTCCCCTCCCCCTCCCCCCCCCTTTCCCCTCCCACCCCTCCCCTCCCCCCTTCCCCCTCCCCCCTCCCCCCCTTCCCCCTCCCCCTCCGCCCCCTCCCATCCCCTTCCCCCTCGTTCCCCTCCCCTTCTCTTCCCCCTCCCCTCCTCCTCCCCCTTCACACCAGGGGGGTTGACTCAGCCTGTCATCCCACCGAGGTCGGAAGTCGGAACTCATTGTCGTCAAATAAATGTAGCCTGTATGTTTCACTCTTTGTCACATGCCGTTGGTCCCATGTCAATCGGATGAAGTTGAAAAATTAACGTTACGAAGGTTCTCTGGGACGTACTGATTCCGAATAATGAAGTTGAAAAATTAACGTTCCGAAATACGCTAATTACGCTAACAGAAGCGCTGGAGGGAGCACTGCGCTCCCTCCCTTAGATTCCCTCCCTCTTCTGCTAGCGCTAATTACGCGTAACACACTAATTTTAAAACCCGAAGTTTTTTTAATTTTAAGGTGTGCTGTAGTCAGAAGCGCTAGAAGCGCTGCGCGCTCCCTCCCTTCGAATCCCTCTCTCTTCTGCTAGTGCTAATAATACGCTAATTTTAAACCCGAAATTTTTTTAAATGTTTATGTCTCCGTGACATTCCTGGGACCATCCCGAGTCGAACAGTACTTTCCGCTCGCAAATCCGTCCACGGGTTCTCGAGATCTTAGAGATCATAGATAGATCAGGATACAGACACAGAGGCCAACTCTACTTTATATATATAGATATGTATATATATATATATATATATATATATATATAATATATATATATATATATATATATATATATATATAGCTATGGTTCTGAGGCTTGTAAAGTGAGGTCAATAAAGGTTAAAGGTTGCCCCCCATAGATAGTCAAACGAGCAACATGTAGCCTCATTTGTAGTGTAGTTATTTATTAGTATGTGTGAGAGTCGGCCCTTTCCAGTGTTAATTCTGCATTGTGTAAAGACAGGAGAATAGGCCCCACTTCTGCAAACCATTCTACCTCGACAGGCGCGATCCATTTCGCTGTCCTTTGCTTGCTCACTAGTCAAGTTAACACGAGGTAGGCCTAAAAAGGTGGGGGCGGCGTTGAGGTCGGGGCGGCAGAGGCGATGACGGTAAGCATGAGCCACCAATCAGAGTTCAGAGGTGGTTGCGTCAGGGTGCGTGGTGAGAAGAGTCTGGTGAGTTCCAGAAGGCTCGCGGGGCGGGCCTATATAACCGATGCGCAAAGCCCTCAACAGGACTTGCAGAGGAGAGGACTTGCAGAGAGGGAAGGTCTTAGAGGGAAGGTCTTACAGAGGGAAGGTCTTGCAGAGGGAGGGGACTGCAGCGTTGTGAAGGACTGGTCGGGAGAAGAGGACTTGCATCACTCGCTCTGTACCGCTTGATGGACTTGACTATCGCTAGAGATACGCGGGCGCAGCCAGTCCGTTTATAACGAACTTGCGCGTTTCAGCCAAGCGAGTGAACGAGGTTGAGTAACCGCCCTTCGCCATAAAAGCCGTCCCGCCTTTGCCGTAAAAGCCCTCGCTGCCGTTCGCCCCGATATATTGCCTTTGCTCGAGAGATGCACTGCGTGGCCTTGTCTTCGCCAATCCCCATCTTTGCGGACGTGCCGGGGACAGTGGAGACCTGCACGAGAACCATCCTTGGATGCGCTGGGGAACACCTGCCCATCTGCAATACCCCATGTGAGCGTGTCAGACGGGCCCGTTGTCTTTGGGAATTAAGAATAAGACTGTATAAGGATTTCTCTGTCTCTCTTCATCCTGAACTGTATATACGTGTGATTAATCATTAAATCAATCTGCTCTTCCTTCCTTCTGAATTCGATCGTTCCCATGATTTCTCCATTGACTAAGCGTGGTACGAATAAGATCGCTCCAATCAGGTTCCATTAGTTATAACTGCGTGGATCACGTGTACGCAAACCGCTCGGCGTATTCCAACCTCACATGGTTCGTGCGGGGCTTGTTTCCTCGTTTCTGTGGTGGCGCGAGTACTTAGGTATGAGCGAGAATTTGGTCCCGGAACCCTATTTCGCGCTCGCCCGGAAAGGACGTAATAAGCCCCGGTTCGCGCCAGGCCAGTAAAGACAAGGGGATTAATCCCCCCTTGATAAGGGGAGAAGGCCGGCGACAGAACCATAACAATATATATATATATTGTTACGGATCTCAAACGTCGGCTCTCCCCTTATCAAGGGGGGGTTAATCCCCTTGTCCTTTTATCTGGCCGACGCGAGTCCTGGAAGTTATAACGTTCCTTCCGGTCGGTGGTAAATAGGGTTTTGGTCGATTTTTAGTCCTATTACCTAATTACTATCGCCGACCGTAAAGCAAGGGAATAACTCCTGCTCGAACCACGGATATGGATGGAAAATGCCGAGCGGATAGCAATCCGCGATCCGAGCTGTTAACCAGTGACTGGACCTGATTATAGCGGTTGCGATCGTGCCACGCTTACCCAATTAGAGAAAAGACTGATGCGATCGGATTGAGAGGAAACCAGGAAAATGGGAAGAACAGATGGGTTTATTAATTATGTACAGAGAAGAAGAGGAAACGAAAGGAACATACAAGAAAGAAAGAGGAAGGAAAAGTACACAGGGCAGTCTTAACTACAGGCTTAAGTTATTCCCTGGACAAACGGGTCCGTCTCACATACAGACACTCACACGGGGATTGCAGATGGTTGGGTGGAAGGTCACCAGCGCGTCCAGGCTCCAGTCAGGCTCCGGTCCAGGCGATGAAAAAGCCGGCAGGCAGCTCGTATTGTAACGTAGCGCGAACGGACAATTAGAATGACGGGGGGAAGGCTGGTGTACTGGCATACGTAATATTCGCATGACTCGCGCCAAGCGCTCCCTCCCAAATGTCCTGCTTTGAAATACCAATGCCAGCGAGCCCTCTTTGCACAGTCCTTTCAACCACGATCAGTTCTTTATCACGCTGCAAATGGTGCCAGTCCTGTTCAACCACGATCAAGCGCATATACTCTCGAGTCCTTGGTAATCACGACAGTCCTTAGCGAGAGTCCTTTTAGCACAAGCTTCCGCTGTAAGTCCTTTCAAAGGGCTTTGTGTGCTGGCTTTTATAAGTCAAGCCAGCGATCGCTCCGCCAGCCCCAACCACGCACGCCCTGTCAGGCGATGTCACTCCAGCCCTGGTTGGCTGGTTATTGCTTACCGGCCCCGCCCTGACGGCTGGGTGACGTGGCCACACCTCCTCCCAGGCGCTCCGCCCCCTTTTTCCGGGCTTCACCTCGTGGCTTATGGCGGCGTTGAGCGAGCTCACGCTCAAGGGCAGCGAAGGCTGCGGCCAAGGAGCGTACCAAACTGGGAAGGGCCATCGGGCACAGACTGGGGAGCACGCTTCATGGCGTCGCTTGGAGGGAGGCTGCAAAATGAACGAAAGGGCCTACTCTTATTTGATTGACGCAACGCAGATTCAACTATTGGAAAATGGCCTTATCTAACACATACTAAGAAATAACTGATGTCCTATGGTGACCTACGTGTTGCTTGTGGCCTATCTATAGGTCGCTACCTTTAACCTTTAATGATGTGATATTTACAACAAGTGTGGGTTCTCAAAACCGCAACAATATATATATATATATATATATATATATATATATACATATATATGTATATATATATATATATATATATAAATCTGCTGCTGTATGACATCATGACATCTGATAGAAATCTGATGGAAATTTATATCAGATTTCATCAAAAGCTTTTACAAAGGAAAGCACTCCCTTTTCATACACTACCGGTCAAAAGTTTTAGAACACCTCAATTTTTCAAGTTTTTATTGAAATTTACGTAGTTTAATGTCCAGTGAATAACCTGAAATGGTACAAAGGTAAGCAGTAAACTGTTCGAGGTTAAAAAAAAGTTTAGGTTAGCAAAAATGGGAAAATAATGTAAATTGCACAGTTATATTGCAAAAAAAGGCCTTATTCAGGGAACAAGTAATGGGTTAACAACTTACAGCTGTTCTGCAGCAATGTAAGTAAATTAAGCCTTGAAAGTTGATGCAAACAATTCCTACAGGTGTCCCAACCTCTGCTGATTACTTGATTACAAACCCGCTGTCTGTATAAAAGCAGTATTGGAACAGACTGTTATTACACCCTCTGAAGCATTATTTGGACAATATTGCACTGCAGGAAGTAGTATATTGGAAACTGGAGGAAACTCTGACCTGAAGAGGTCTGGCAGACCCAAAGCCACAACAGAATAAGAAGACTAGTTTCTGAGAGTCAACAGCTTGCGTGATAGGCGGCTCACAGGACAACAGCTTCAAGCACAGCTTAACACTGGTCGAAGTAAGCAAGTCTCACTTTCAACTGTGAAGAGAAGACTTTGAGCTGCAGGTTTGACAGGTCGAGTGGCAGTAAGAAAGCCATTGCTAAGATGGCAAAATAAGAAAAAGAGGCTTGCCTGGGCCATGAAGCACCACCAGTGGACTACTGAAGACTGGAAGAAGGTCTTATGGACCAATGAATCAAAATTTGAAATCTTTGGTTCATCACGCAGGGTTTTTGTATGCCGTCGAGTTGGTGAAAGGATTGTTCCTCAGTGTGTGACACCAACTGTCAAACATGGAGGAGGAAATGTGATGGTCTGGGGCTCTTTTACTGGATCCAGAGTCGGCGACTTGCACAGAGTGAGTGGCACCCTGAACGAAATGGGCTACCACAGCATTTTCCAGTGCCATGCAATACTCTCTGGTATACGCCTAGTTGGTCAGGGGTTCATCCTACAGCAAGATAATGACCCTAAACACACCTTCAGGCTATGTCCAAACTACCTTCGAGGAAAAGAACAAGACGGTAGGCTTCAAATCATGGAATGGCCAGCACAGTCTCCAGACTTAAACCCCATCGAGCTGGTTTGGGATGAACTGGACAGAAGGGTGAAAGCAAAGCAACCTACAAGTGCAACACATTTGTGGGAACTTCTGCAAGTGTTGGGAAGAACTTCCCGAACAATATTTGATTTCCATTATAGAAAGAATGCCACGAGTGTGTTCGGCGGTTATATCTGCAAAAGGTGGTTACTTTGCTGAGTCAAAAATTTAAATTAAATTTTGTTGAACAAAATGATTCTATGATTTCTTTTTTATCTCCAATAATTATTTATTTGTTCTATGCTTAATTTCAGAGTACATTGAGACATTAAACTGCGTAAATTTCAATAAAAACTGGAAAAATTGAGGTGTTCTATAACTTTTGACCGGTAGTGTATGTATTATGTAGATTTCCATATACCTTCTCACAATTTTGACAAGGGTATTCTCAGTTTAGGATAGTGCATCATAAGGAGAAAAATCAAAACAAGACAAAAGGCCATTTGCCCTTTCAGACTTCTATTACACCCCCATTCAAACACTCATACACAATCAAGATGCAAGACAAAGATAATCATAAGAAGAATGCAAAGCAAAGATAATCATACATTCCTTCCCCCTAATATTGATATTACTATTACTACTAGCCGAAACCCGTGGAACATCCACGGAAGGGAGGATGTGGTGTATGGATAGAGTGTACCATTATGGATGGCATAGGGGATTTGCTTGTCCGAGTAAGAGTTAGGAAGAAAGATGAGAATGAAGAGTGCGTATATGAACAACGTAGTTATTGCAATGTACTTAAATGACAACGCTACGATATACTTTTGAAAAATGAATGGATTCGTAATAGGAATCGGCATAGCACCACTCTGGGATTGTCCACTCAGTGGACGGCTTGCTGTCGCCTTCGACTGTCCAATCAGCGGACGGCTTGCTTCGCCTTCACCCAGCAGACGCCAATACGATGGTGTCGTAAGATGGCGTCGTATCGGCAGTTAATCGGATGCTTTTGGGCCCCAACGTCGGCTAATTCTGATTTTTCGAGTATGGCTATACGTGATAAACAAAGAGCGCGGTTCGTATATCGTAAATCCATTAGTGCCGTGGGCATCGGGTCACTGGGTGCGGCGTAAAAGGGATAACAAAGTCGAGTCCTTACGCTATTATTATATAGATTACTATTACTACTACTACTACTACTACTACTACTACTACTACTACTACTACTACTACTACTACTACTGTAAGCAAAAGAGATGGACTTCCAAAGCAAAAAAGCTCAGTAACCGCATCTTTCCACCATAATTACCTCCGCCACCTAAAGTGGACAGAGATTATATATTTTCACCCCTGTCTGTCTGTCTGTCTGTGAGCAGGAGATCTCCAAAGGTTGTGGACGGATTCGGATGAAATTTGGCGGTTGGGTATGTGACAAGGATGAAATGATTTTGGTGAAGATTTGGATCCGGACACTAAAATTTTAAAAGTGATTCTTCGACACCATTTAGAGACCATGGCCAAAAGCGATATACAGTACAGCATGAAATTTCAAAAAGTTATGGACGGATTTGGACGAAACTTGGTGGATGAGTTGCGTAGGTGACAAGAACAACCGGATTAGATTTTAGTTCAGGTCCGGATGCAGATCTGACCTATCAATGGATACAAACCGTAAACTGATCATCCTGGCGGAGGTATAATCTCTACCGAGTGCCTTTCTAGTCCAAACAATGGATTACTCTGCCATAATTTATAGAAATTGTTAACAGTTTTAGCTCTGTTAACTAACTTTTATCTCTGTTAACAGAGGTTTTAGCTCTTATACGAGCCTCGATCTTGTATCCAAAAATAAATAAATAAATAAATAAATCCAGCATCAATGCACACATCTCCATATATTAATATTCCCAAATAGACCACTACAACTTTTGGATCAGCGCAAGATCAGAGTTTCTGCTACCAGGCCTCTTCGAGGCCATCCATCCACCATGCTCAGCCACCTCACAAATAATAAAGCATCAGCGTCTTAACACCCAGATTATGGCATGACTAACCAAAGACTCGCAGGCGGAAGGTGAACTCAACACGGCCATCTGCATTGGAGACGATGATGGTGTACAGACCAGAATCCGAAATGTCTGCTCGGATCACTTCCAACACACTCTCATAGCTGTGGGTTCATAAGGTATGAAAGTCGAGTTTCGGGTAATGATTATGATTTAAGCACCGATCTACTGCTTGTACTACATTGTATATATGAAATTAAGACAACGTCAATCAAAAATGAGTCAAACATGAAGGTCGATGTATAATTCAGAAACTCCAGAATGTTTGAAGTTCATTGGGTCAGAGACCTTGGTAGAGTACCTGTTATTTGTCACGTCGGTGATGTGCAGCGGAGAGGCAGTTTGTCGGGAAGTGTGCAGGGCTTTCCTATTAAAGAGCCACTGGACTGTGGGAGTTGGGTAAGCCCAAAAAGGGATGGAAAAGTGTCCAGTTTGCCCCTCTTCCAGCCACTCTTCCTCAGCCACGGCTGGTTGTAACCGCACAAACCCATGCTCTGACATTAGACAGTGAGAGAAAGGGATTGCGGAAATTAGCACGAAGGATGAGTTTGGTATGAAGGTGAGATAGACAACGATGGCATTGTAATTTGTTTACATCCTCTCTTAAGATAAACACTGACGTTTTTGTAATATCCCAGGCTCTCAAGAATTACCGTTCTTCAATCACAATGCATTACAGAGAGCAGACATTATTGGTAACGCCCGGTAGTGTACGCAGAGCATTATTTATTACCCCCACTTGAGGAGAGGGTATTGCATTTGAGTCCGTTTGTTTGTCTGTTTGTCTGTCTGTGTGTTTGTCTGTTTGTCCGCACAGAATAAATATGATTTTCTCTGCAACCGTTGGTCCGATTGACAGGAAATTTTAATCATAGGTGCAACTCCACCTGTATAATTTTTTTATGATAATTATGACGTCTTAGGTTACGTGGTTCAGCCGCCATCTTGGAAAAAACGAAAAACTTTGCACCTCTATATCTCCGAAAGTGCTGAACAGAAAAATTGAGACATGGCTCATTGTAAAGAACTCTCCATGTGGAATAACATATGTTAACGATGATGTCATAGGTGCCTCCATTATGACGTCATAATTCGACAAGTACAAAACTTCTTCCGATGAGGATGAAATTTCTTGAGCATAATCTAGGAATAAATTAGTGGGGAGGGAAAATGACGTCATCGGTCACGTGGTTCGGCCGCCATATTTGTTTTAACACAAAAGCCTTAAAAAACACTGAAAATATATCCTGGTGATGTTTTGCAATCTCTGATTGCTCTTTTTAGCCGCGTCGTAAGACGCTGGTCATAGAGTGCCCTCTGCTGTTGTTGTTGTTGTTGTTGTTGTTCTTCTTCTTCTTCTTCTTGTTCTTGCAGAGAAGACAAAACCTCAAAGCTCCACCCATTCTGGGAACCATAGCTCCACCCATTGTGGGAGAGGCTTCATATAAACAAATATCCACCATTTTATTAACTCGCATAGCTTTGAGGCCTGTTTTGTAGGCCCGTGGTGTCTTCCTCTCTCACACAGTTTTATTTCAAATCAAATTCGATATATAATTTCATTTTTCACAGTCGCTAACATAGTTTTAGACTCGGTTGAAAAAAAACGGGAAGAAAATCCGATGAAAGTTGCCCTTTATAGAACGAAATGAATTCTCAAAGGCCTGTAACTTCAAGTCCATTGAGATTTTTTTTTTTAAATCGCGGCATGGTCAGTCATACACCGCCCAAAATTACAGATGGTAAAATGCCGAGATATATTAAAAATTCGTCCATTTGATGACAATCGTCACGATGAAATATTTAATTTATACGTCGTCACAATAATGTGGAGAGAGGAGCATAGCTTCGTTCACGTGTCGCCACACACGGGAAATTGCCGAGATATATATTTTCACTTTGCACAAAAATAACATCAAGTAATCGAATCAATAGGAATGTCCTGTGCCTATAACATCGACGTTATAGGCACAGCTGCATCTAGGCATTGTGTAACATCGACGCGGCTTTTGTTTTAATTAAAACTTTTTGTACTTGTTCTTGTTCTCTTTGCAAGCAGCCCGGCAGACTGCCTGCTTTCTACGAGACTTTATCTGATCTTAGTTTGTTTTTTGACAATTTTTCAGCAGAAGCCATTTGATTCACTCTATGTTATTAAGGATGCTTCTTATGCTCACGTTGGTGGCTTGCATGTGTGATGGGGTTTTCCACTGTTTGGAATGTTCTTGGAGCTAAAACTGATGCTCAGGCAATTGATCAGGTTGTTAATTTTGCCATCAGTAACATATTTGGCCTTTCTCCGACATGAACCATTTACATTTTACAAGGTGCCTTCCTCCTGTGCACAGCCCAATGTTAGATAAAGTGTCGGGGATTTACCACGGAATAGCGTCATTGCAAAGTTTAAGCGGTTGATGTTGTTGAGCTGCCAGTAAATGCCCTGTGTCAATTATCATGTAACTTCAAATATATCCCAAGATTGCACATGACACTTGCTAGACAACACTCAGAGTGAAAGCCAACACAATTGCAAGGAGCCTGAATCTCTTGGCCTGTACTTAGACATTGCAGACCGGTTGGTGGTCACCTCCTATATGATCTTGCATCCTCCCCCCTTTCTGTGCTGTCCATCCCTCCTTAACCCCCCTCCATCCCTTCACACCCTACACCTCCTCATTCCACTCCCCCAAGTTTTTGCAGGACGCATGCAATTTCCCAGCAACCAACTTCTGGTGAAAATCCCAAAATCCAGCCTCCCTGCTCACCTCCACTCATTTGTTCCTCTTATCTTTCGCCTGTGGAATCAACTTCGTCAATCTGTTCAATCTCACTCCTCCCTCCACGGATTCAATATGGCTGTTTACACCACCTCAGAGAACCCCCTCCCCCTCCCCCCCCCACTCCAATCCATCATTCTTCTTTTGCTGTGTTCTAGATCTTATTCCAAATGCCTCTACTTTGTACAAATAACAATGATATTGTCACGTCTGAAGCTCCTGTTAAAACAGGAACATCAGCGCCGAGTTAGACTCGGAAGGCAGATGGACCAGACGATTTTTTATTGCACTTTATTGCACTATTGCATTCAATTAATTAATTCTAACTTTACTGGTCTCCAAGGAACATTCAATTGGGCCAAAATGATGGCGGCAAATGCACACAGAAACAGATAGATGGCTGAAACACGTTTTCTTACCCTTTTAAAGGATTTATTTTGTAAGGCAAAAAGGGAAGAGGGTAACAAGATGCTATAAACAAAAATGGAACCAACCAACTTTGTATCAAATGGATACAAAGAGGTAAATGGGAATATTCAAACTTATGTTCAATAATTTTGAAATAAAGCAATTCCTAACCCACAAGGTGCCACAGATCACACTTGTGCAACAAAACAATTGTAGGAAAGACTTCCCTTATCTGATGCGTAGTGTGGACGTCAGACTCCAAAATAGACCTCCTCGGGAACCAGGTGCGAGACAATAGATCCCAAGAGCCAAGACAAGCATGATGAAGATGGTGTTTGGTGTGGAATGCCAGCGATGATCCGCCTCCTTAACCAGGCCCTTTGTCCTTTATACAATTGCCTCTTGGTTGACTCTCCGTCCTCTTCTTCCACACTTCATAAACACAGGGTGATCCCAGCTTGGGTCAATCCCAAGAGACTAAGCCAAATTTAGTCGCCCCCAAAACTCCTTCATCAGTTTTGCTTGTCCTTCAACACGAGGCTTTTGTGATCTCTGGACTGAACACCCAGGCATTTTCTACATCCTCGTCTCGGGGTCTCTCCTGTTCCCTCCTTTTACAAGCGTGGTCTTTCTCATTCTCCTCCTCTTGGGTAGAGTTATTTCCTCTCGTAGTCCCACCCATGGGAGTGGCGCCAATACAAAAATAAATGCAGATGGCACTTCTGTCTTCACAGCACATTATGCCATCATGGCTGATATACACTGGCCAGACAGATTGTGGCCAGACAGATGTGTGCCTCTCTCATGAGAAGATCTCGCCTATTAGCCCCGCCTACCACATGAGGTGTTCACGCCCACAAATTAAGGTCTAACCTGTCTATAAATTACATACCCTACCTCCCTCTTCAGTGTCATATTTAACAAACAACTTAACCTGAGAGGTCCCTGTTACATGGAAATCTAACTGCTACTCGAAACACACAGACTATACTACACTTACCACGGTCTGGCTATGGAACCCTCCACCCCCCCCCCCTCCACGTAACAATATGATAAAGGTGTGCCTTGTGTATGGGCCAAGTGCATGGTAGTAAAAAATCCGAGAAATTGGGCCTTTTGTTTGCTAATGGTGCAAATCTATTTTTTCTTACTGATGTACTGCTTCGTGTAATTTTTTCACATGATTGCTATTTGATTGCGGTGCAATCAAAGACTTTGAATTGGATGTTTTTATTTGTGGTTCAACACTATGAGAGGTCCTTAGTCGGACTTTGGGGGGAAAACGAATCACTTGACAGCTAAGAAGGTAATTTTGACATGTATGTGATCAACAGGAGATGGGTGTTATACCGGGCATCCCGTCTGCCGGCATTATTTGGTGGATGTTAAAAATCCCATGGTGTCCTTTGCAAAGAGTAGACAAGCAATATTAGCAGCACCCTGAACAAATTCCTAATTCCTGCCCTAACCTACAAGAGGGCATTGCATTAGCAGCACAGCTGTGCCCCCAGCAAATAATGCTTTAGTGTGGAAGAAATGATGTCCGAACCGTTTGGATTCCCAATCAATTCTGTTTTTTCAAAAAGTAACGTATCATCCATTCATCCTGCTTCCGTCCTTCCGCTAACCTAGTACCGGAAATCCCTCAATCAACCAGAACCCAAGCATATTTACATATTATCTCATCAAAGGCAAGATTATGCTTTTGTATGCAGCACTGCCAATGCAAGTTTTGTCAAAATTAAGAAAGGCCTTCTATAATAAGACACCTAATAAGACATTGTATGCATAATCCTTTCTAATTTCACTAATGTTGTCCATCTATTCCCCATTTTGTCTGTTTGCTCCAAACTATCAGACACTTCCCTTCTGCTGATCCAATATTTGCCTCTTCCCCATCTGACAGTCAATATGTTAACCTTCCATCGTTTTTGTTCAACTCTTCCATTAGCCTAAACATTTTAAAACTAATATATATATATATATATATATATATATATATATATATGTATGTATGTATATATATATATATATACATATATATATATATATCTATCTCTATCTCTCTCTCTCTCTCTCTCTCTCTCTCTCTCTCTCTCTCTCTCTCTCTCTCTCTCTCTCTCTCTCTCTCTCTCTCCCCCTGCTGGTCGTTGGTGAGTTGAGCGTGGGTGCGACATCATGGTGGCTGTGCGTGTCGAGCTGTGAGTTCTCTGTCATGTTGGTTGTTTTTCCCATCCCCCATTTCGCTCCCTTGTGTCCTTGTTTATGCTTGTAAAGTTTCCCCTGTGTGTCATCCGATCTATGGTGATTGTGCAAGGCTTCTGCCTTTATTTCAATGGCTTAATTACATGTCTTAATTAATTACATGCTTAATTACATGGAAAAATGAATATCACTTTCTCTCTGCGATCATCTATTTTGGGGTTCAACGGTATGAAAGAACATGTACATATGTTGTTTTTGTTTTTAGTGGCCACGGCGAAAATGGCAATTTATTTATCGAGGAAAGAAAAACTGAAGGGAAAGCCGATTGGGCAATGCGATGTCATTGTGGTGCGGGAGCACACACGTTGAACAAAGGTAGGCCACAACACTTTGGTTATCATCGAGCTCTTTATTCATTGCTCACTCATCCGCACTGGAGCGCTCCGGGCTGCGCGCCCGGTGTATATCCCGCGGCCACGCCTACCCCTCGGGCGTGGCCGCCGCCCACTTGGTGCGTGGAATGATGCCCTCACGCCAGTGAGCTTTCGTGTCCGCCACATCATGTTCTTTTTGAATGCCTTGATATCTGCAAGTCTCAACTTGAATTTTGTTCGTTTGAAAGGAAGAAAAGTATTGATGAGTTTATGAACATTTGGTGTTTTTATGGGATCTGCATGGTGCATGAGAATGAATGAATGATATATTTGTAGGTTCGTTTGGAATGAATTAGTGTGGGGTCTGTTTTTTTGTCATGTTTTTCTTTTCTATTTCATTGTACGGTTTTAAGTTCCTTTCCTTTCCTGTTATCTTCTTTTTTTCTTTTCTGTGCTTTTGATTATTGTGCTTTTATTGAATAGTATCTTCACCGACTGGCATGTATTTATATATTTTTGTAATAAAAAGTCAAAAGGTAGTCTCCCTCTCTCTCTCTCTCTCTCTCTCTCTCTCTCTCTCTCTCTCTCTCTCTCTCTCTCTCTGTATCTCTCTGTATCTCTCTCATGTACCATACTCTGTTACAGAGCATCGGTGCAGCCGAAGCAGTTTCCTGAGCAAGGGTTATACTGGGTGGTTTGCCATTGCCTTCCCAGCAGTAGTTCGGGCAATAACGTGGAACTTGGTCATGGTGCCGGCGATAGCTCGCCTACTCTTCGTGAAGGATAGAACAAGTACAGTACATCAAGTTTAGTGTAATAGACACATCCCAGTAAAGAGATGTGATTCTTCACCCACTTTAATCCACTCCTCTGTTCTAAATGCTTGTTTTCCAACCTGTTAATTTTCTGTCCTAAACAAAACTGCAGCAATTGCTCTTACCAAGAACAACAATGCTGATGCTACTGTTGCCTTCTCCAGCTGCGGTTTCTGCTGTGCATGTGTACTCTCCGGTGTCCTCAAGCTTTGCGGAGTGGATTGTCAATGAGCTCTTGATCCAGGGCTCAGCACCATCTCTAATGATAGACCCAGGCTGAAATTCAGGCTGAGTCCCACATGAAGGCCTGGTCCATGTTCCAAACTCAAGATCCATCTCTGTCTTCGTACAGTTTCGGCCCAGCTGCCAACACAACAAATTGTTATTTTTTTATATTCTCTCATATGATTGTGTATTATCATGTGATGATACTCCATTGTTATATTTGCTGTAAGTAGTTTATTGGGAAAGTTCTATGTTGAATAAACTCTCTTTAAGGTCCTGGATATGTGTGGAACCGAAAGACTGAATCTTACACTAAATTACATCTTCAACCCAACAAAATCACTAATTGGTAATCTACTGCACAGCTACCTGCAGACCAGGATAATTCCAGTCAAAATGAACAATTTTACTTCCCGAGATGAAGCAGAATATGGAAATGTCCTCTCCAACAATTGCTGTGCATTTCTCAGACATTATCTTTGGCTGTGGGAGAGAAACTGGAGGGATAAGCGCAGGCAGAGCAGATCAAATCACAAATGTTTCCATATGAAACCAAATCAAGAAAAAAAAAAAACGAGACCTTACCTGGGATAACAAGAATGTTATATATCTCGGATTCCTCCATCCGCTCCCCTAGCACTGCCTGGCACTTGAAGGTACCAGAATGTAATATCCCATGGAACCCCAATGATGGAAAATACTGTGGTCCAGGTTTTGCTCCATTGTATATCATATGTGAAGGCTGGAGGTAAATACAGCACGAGAATGGTAAGACTTGTGAACCATGATTTTTTGGTGAATGATAGTACATTATAACGGATCCACATTCTTTCATTCACCACTGTTAATGCATCGATTGTTGGACCTGAAATCATAAGGAAACTAGATGGTATTCATAGAATACTTACACCATGCAGTCAACTTGGTGGGGGCCAACTCTTCTGTTTTTTTAAGGTTTTTCCCCCATTGATCCAATAGGGCTGGCAGACTACGTGACCAATGACGTCATCAATTTACATTCTCCAATATAATTGTTGTGTAGATCACGCTCAAGAAATTTCAAATTGACTGGACTCAGCGTTGTGCTTGTCGAATCATGACGTCATTATTAAGGTGCCAATGACGTCATCGTTAACACTTATTCCCCATGCGGAGTTCTTTACAATTATTATTATTATTTTTATTTTTTATTTTTTAAATGAGCCATGTTTCACTTTTTTTCATGGAGCGGTTTCCAAGATATAGAAATCCAAAGTTTTTTTGTTTTTCCAAGATGGCGCCCATAACAATGTGACCGATAACGTCATAATTATCACTAAAAAAAATTCTGCATGAGTAGATGTATACTGAGGTGAAAATATTGTTTCAATCACACCAACGGTTGCCGAGAAAATGATTAAATTAATTTCAAAAAGATGGCGCCTGTACCACATGACCTATGACGTCATAAATATCACTAAAACATTCTACACGAGTAGACGCATATCTATGGTGAAAATTTCGTGTCAATTGGAAAAAAAGGAAATTAATTTTAAAAATGCAGACCCGTATGTACACAACTGATCGCTTAACCGTTCTTAACCCTCTTCGCTTCTCGAGAGCAGAGTAATTACCTTTTTGATTCAAAAGTTGACATCTGATAATGAGAAGGATTGTGGCCATAAGTTATTATTATGCAATTTTCCATCATATTATTGTGTACACGTGCAATTTGAATCCAGCACAACAGAACTGTGTTTTGTGTCAAATTAATGTGGATCTCGGTCAAATCCTTGCCTGTGTGGTCGATATTGGAATGAGGGAAACTGAGGCGTTGGGTGAAGTTGTCACACAAGGAACGAGTACTGGATTACCAGCATGTACAGGTAGAACGAAGCTGGAGGAAGGTACGAAAATCTGATGACCACCTGGAATAAACGAACGTAGAAATAATAATCTCAACTCCACATCACTTAGAGGATCCACTATTTTTAAAATCTGTCGATTTTAGATATCCCATTGCATCAAGTATCACATTGCAAGTATCACTGGTGGTGTTGCATATGATCTTTGCATCAAGTGGTGGAAAAAAATCCTTGCTTTACATAAATGGGAAAAGGTTGTATTGATGGAAAGGAATGAATGATATGGAGTATATTTTGAGCAGGAGCTGGAACAGCTAGAATGCTAATGTTGCTAAATGGAGAGAGAGAGAGAGAGAGAGAGAGAGAGAGAGAGAGAGAGAGAGAGAGAGAGAGAGAGAGAGAGAGAGAGAGAGAGAGAGAGAGAGAGAGAGAAAGAAAGAAAGAGAGAGAGCAAGAAGAAAGAAGAAAAAGAAAAAGAAAAGTGGCCCCTGAGTTTTGTAAATTACATCCCAGCTTCAAATACAGTATTTCATTGACTTGTCCATTGTATATCTTCACTACTCGTGCAAAACTGCTCTGAAGGTTCCTCATATCCTTCTCCCACAGGAAATACAGTCGAGTTTCATTAAAACAAATTTATACCACTGCCGGGGAGCGTTTCAGGGGAAGGGTGGGAGTATTATTTATATTTTGAAAAGAAAGATGTATTTTTTTGGATTTTCCAAAAAGAAATCACTCTATAGTGTCTAAGCCTATTTGATGTCCCACTCCTTTTGCATCTTCAGATGAATAGGGCTGCCGAAGCAGTTTCTTGGCTAACTAAGCCTTTTTCGCCCGACACAAAAAATTAGAAAAAACACAAAATTTGATTTCTTCAAAATGCCAACAGGATTAGAAAAACACTGGGCAACACCGAGTAACGCAGTGGGTACTTTTTTTTTTTTGGTATACAGAGTCGAGGCTCGTGTGAGAGCTAACACATTGAACATGAAAACATGCACAGACACATAAAACATACTGTTATGAATGTTGGGGTAGGGCATATATAGATCCAGGTAGATCTGCATAGGTAGGTGCTTCGACTGTTGTGATAGGGAATCTCGATGTAATAAGTTCTGTAGCCCGAATGTCGGATTAAGCTTGTGTATGTTCGTCCCCGTCACGAGGGGGCGGGGCTTGTTAACTAGATAAGGGCATAAGGATAAAATTCCATTGTACGTCATTCCCTCTGTGATCATTTCTTTGTCCTGTATGGCAACACACCAATAGACCCTAGTTAGGCCCATTAGCACACCACACAAAGTAAATTTCCCACTCACAATCAAACTTACTGGAAGAACAGACAGTAAGCGGCCGCACATTATGCCGGCATGGCAATTAAACATCGAACAGGCAGGCTGAGGCCACGCCCACCTTGCGAAGGATTGGTCGAAGGGTTGATGGGGAGATCGAGGCAGGCCGGGTAGGAAGCTTCCCTCGGATTGGGGGACGTGAGGGGCGAGCAAGAAGTCACGCGCTGATTGGTAGGGAGGGCTGGTGACGTCAGAGGACGAGCGAGACCACGAACCGCAAGTGGACATTTTTGCTTCTTGTCGTTTTGGATGTGATAGCAGATGGTCGTGACCGACATTTTCTCTCTCGCTTCTTCTCGTTTTTGGACCTCCTTCTCTCGTTCCCTTCTCGTTCCCTTCTGGTTCCTGCTCGTTGTGGAAGATCTGTCCTCTGGTCTCTTCACTCCTACCCTTCCCGTTCTGGACGCCAAGGAGCGATTATGCGTGGACGGAGCCAGGCACGGCTGGAGGAGCGAGCTGCACGCGACCCGTTCGAGTCGTGCGGAGGGCCGGTGGCACGCCAGCGGACGAGGCTGGGGCAAGCGAGTGGCTCGGTGGGGCCTGGTGGAGCGCGAATGGTGGACGGCGGCTTTTCTTCCCGCCAACACCAGTGCCGCGGTGGGCTTGCACGCTTGGGGCCTGGACGACGCCAACGAGCCTGACGATCCCCGACACACCTCAGCCAGACGAGATAAGTGCCCACAACAAACACAACGTTTATTTGAATTTATCATCCCCATTTGTCTGTTGTTGAAGTCTGTGGGTAGGAGCGCTCAGTAGGGGTTTCAGATATCGTCACGTTCTTTGTTCTCGGGGTCCAGCAATAAAGCCGTGTTATTCTTGTACATTCAAAATCCATGTTCGTGAGTTTAATTTCCTGCAGGTTTGAAGACTGCTCGGGACCATGGGTCCCACTTCTTCTTCTGCCTCTCCCTTCCTCCCGCACATATGTAGTGGAGTCCGTGTTTGAATAACGCCTCAAATAACGCTCGATTTGCTATCCGTGATTCCCAGGTATTCACCGAGGGGAATCACACGACAATACAATGAAGGGAGCAGGAGACAAGAGGGGGAGAGAGGGAAACACACAAGCACAACAACAGTAGAGAACAGGGACGTCGGTAGATCTGTGGAAGGGCGAGGGCTGGGGGAGGAGGAAATTAATGTTCACACAGTATAAAATAGATGAACACTACTAGGAATTTCAGGAAAGAAGTTGGGGATTGAAAGAGGTGGATTTGGGGTGTTTTAACGGGGGTAGAAAAGATCAAGGTTTTGGATGGGGGAAGAGAAGAGATGGTGGTGAACAGCTGTTTTAAAGACCTGGTGGGAGGAGAAGGATTGAAGAGAGTGTGGGAGTTTGTTCCAGAGGCGGGAGAAAAGAGGATTGAAGGAGTGAAGGTGATACTTGGTGTTGCCCGGTGTCTTAATAACCTGAACAGATCATTCAGCGACTTTCTCCTGAAATGTTTAAATCATGGTGAAAACCAATGTTCATTTGAAGAGTATTTGTGCATTATACTTAACAGCGTTCAATTTTGCCAGTCTACAACTTGCTGAGATGCCACATGTTTTCACAGTCAATCTTGGACTCACAAACGCGAAAGATTCAAAACGTTTTTGCTCAATATCAGCATCGATTCATTTATTTGTTTTTTTATACCATGTTTATCTCCTTATCTATCTGCAAAATCAAGGCCCAAACCTTTTATCTGCTCCAGATTTACTTTAATCCAAATCAAGAATATTGTTGTGCTTGGCGGAGTATAAGCAAAAACATAAATAACCATAAGGAGGTCTACATAGTTATTGTTTAGATATATATTTTAACAATTAATTTAAAAAAATTGTTTAGTTGAATTTTTTGCATCAAATGGAATTTTAAAAACAATTTAAAAAGTGCTTCCAGCTTAAGGGACTTCTTTCCTTGAAGTCCTAGCTGTGTCCATGTGTTTTTTTTTTAACCTCTCCCACAATCCCCCCCCCCCCTTCCTACCCCTCTTCCCCCCAAGCCCTCTCCCTCCCATAGATCTCCCGATGTCCCTGTTCTCTACTGTTGTACTTGTGTACTTCCCCCTCTCTCCCCATCTTGTCTCCCGCTCCCTTTATTATGTCTTATGTGTCCGTTTGTTTTTTTGTCATTAATGTTAGCTCTTACACGAGCCTCGATCTTGCATTAAAAAAAAAGAAGTTGCAGTCCATAGTAGGCGGAGCCTGTGAAAGACAGAACCGCTCACTGCAATCAAGCAGCGTCAGCTGCAAAACTGCGGCCCAGAAAATCTTGTAAAGTCAATTTTATATGAATGGAGAGAAAAGTGTGGTACAGTACATCACATGCGTTGAGATGTGACATGTATCTTATCAATGTGACCAATGATGAGCAATTTGAGATGTGATGTCATGCTTTTAGTTTCCAAAAGTACAAATTGTTGGCCAAGTTCTCGATAAACCAGGACGTTGATGTTATTAGTGTACGATGTTGGTAGAAGACAGGCATATCTGGGCTGAATCGGTGACGACCAACATCTTATAATCAGGACAATTAAAATGTCTTTTCTCTCTGGTTCGTTGTAATTGCCGGCAGACAAAAGAACAAAACTGGGTGCTTCCCGCCTGTTTTTGTACAACCCTGTAGCCCATAACGGTGCAGTAGTTCACCATTGTTGATAGAATGAGAGCTTATTTTTGCTTGGTTAATTAAGTTTTGCCTCCGGGACGTTCACCACCACAATGGCGGACAACCGACATACCGGATGTAGAATGACGACACAATGAAACTCTATTTCCGCTATTTTCGGCCTCTGGCACATTGAGAAACTGAATGTCTCTTTTTTTTAAATCCAGGTTGTGCTATCGACGGTACGTGCTTCGTGCATTGTTTACATCGAGCTATGCTCCAACGTAAATCGAAAGAATGGACGCGACAAAAAGCTGGAATTCGTCCGAGTTTCTTTATTGTGTCAAATCAACTCGGGTACTCTGAAAAGCCCGTTTATCGGGCAGCAATATATATACACATTATCCCGGAGCGTTTGCCCGGGAAAGGCGAGAGGGGGCGTCCCGGATGAGGCCTGGCAAGTCGAGAGCGGGCATGCCCGGGCGTCCTGGGCGAGCCCGGCATGGTGATCGCTCAGCGTCCTCGGTAGGTGCAAGGCGATTGTGTATACCCAGCGGTAGCCGCTACACACGTCCCCCCAGAATCGACTTGCACCGGCAGGGTCAATTTAAGGGGGGTCCTGATGACCCGGCCGAAGCGACCCCTGGCGGGTCGTGGGGGGAGGGGGGGGTCCGGTGTGGTGGTAGGCGGTCGAGTGGGGGGCACCGTGGATGGGAGGTGGTCTCGCCGCGGCGGAAGGGCCAACCGTGGCGGTTGGTCGATGTCCACGTGCGCCGGCTTGAGGCGGTCCACCGCAATCCGGTCCGACCTGCCGCCGATGTCGATGACGAACGACTTGTCGTCCCGTCGCAGGACCCGGAAGGGCCCGTCATATGGCGGCCGGAGTGGCCCCCGATGTGCGTCATGACTCATGACGCACAAAAACGTACTCCGCTGTGCGAAGCGCTGGGGGGACGTAGGACTGGGGGTCACCATGGTGGGACGTTGGCACGGGGGCAAACCGTCGGGCGGTCTCCTGGAGGTCCGAGCGCTGGTGAGCTGCGGACCAGGGACTGGTAGCGTCGGGCACGAATTCGCCCGGGACGCGTAGCGCCTGGCCGTAGACAAGCTCGGCGGTGGATGCCCGGAGGTCCTCGGGGGCCGTGCAGAGGCCCAAAAGGACCCACGGCAGCCGGTCGGCCCAACCGCCGTCCTGAAGGCCGGCCATGAGCGCGGCCTTCATGGAGCAGTGGAATCGCTCACACAACCCGTTGGCTTGGGGGTGGTAGGCTGGAATACGGAGGAGCTTGACCCCCAGGTTGCGGGCGACCGCGGCCCACAGCTCGGAGGTGAACTGCGGTCCGCGGTCCGACGAGATGTCCGCCGGTGCACCGAAGTGGGCGACCCAGGTGGCGATGAAAGCCTGCGCCACGTCGGCGGTGGTGGTGGAGACGAGGGGAACGGCCTCCGGCCACCTGGTGGTCCTGTCCACCATGGTGAGCAGGTGTGTGAAACCCCGTGATGGGGGGAGGGGGCCCACCAGGTCCACGTTGACGTGGTCGAAACATCGTTCGGGCACGGTGAAAGGTGCCAGCGGGGCCTGGGTGTGTCGGTGGACCTTGGCCTGTTGGCAGGCTGTGCAGGTGCTGGTCCAATTGCGGACGTCCCGTCGAAGGCCGTGCCAGACGAATCGCGCCGACACCAGCTTCTGGGAAGCTTTCCGGCCCGGGTGGGAAAGGCCGTGGAGGGAGGCGAAGATGCGGCGTTGCCAGGTAACGGGCACGATGGGGCGAGGCTGGCCTTGGGAGGCGTCGCAGAGCAGGATAGTGTCCGCGAAGGGGATGTCGGCCAGGCGGAGGCCCGTGTCCGCCGCCCGGAGGGCTTGCACCGTGGTGTCGGTGGTTTGGTCCGCCGCCATAAGCGCGAAGTCCACGCCGAGGTGGACCGCGTTCGTGCTGGCCCGAGAAAGACAGTCGGCCACGGCGTTGTCTTTGCCGGCGACGTGCCGGATGTCCGTGGTAAACTCCGACACGGCGGAGAGGTGGCGCTGTCGGCGGGCCGACCACGGCTCCGTGACCTTGGCCATTGCGTAAACCAACGGCTTGTGGTCAACGAACGCCGTGAAGGGTCGGCCGTCCAGGAGGTGGCGGAAATGGCGAACGGCCAGGTGTAGACCGAGGAGCTCACGGTCAAACGTGCTATATTTGAGCTCGTTCGGCCGGAGTTGCCGGCTGAAAAAAGCGAGTGGCTGCCAAACCCCGTTCACCCATTGCTCATGTACGGCGCCCACCGCGTAGTCGGAGGCATCCGTGGTGAGGGCGATGGGAGCGTTGAGCACCGGGTGAGCGAGCAGTGTTGCGTCGGCGAGGGCCCGCTTTGAGCTTTTAAAGGCCACGTCCATTGCTGCGGACCAGACGACGTCGTGCTTGGCCGGCTTGCCCCGGAGGGCTTCGTAGAGGGGCCGCATGAGTTGAGCAGCGTGGGGCACGAAGCGGTGATAGAATTTCACCATTCCCAGGAATTCCTGCAGGGCCTTTATGGAGCGGGGACGCGGAAATGTGGTGATGGCCTCGACCTTGGTTGGCAGCGGCACGGCCCCGTTCTTGGTGATGTGGTGGCCCAAAAAATCAACGGCCGTCGTGCCGAAGTGGCATTTGGCCGGGTTGACGATGAGGCCGTGCTCGCTGAGGCTCCCGAACAGTGTTCGGAGGTGGAGAAGGTGCTCGGCCCGGGACGTGCTGGCGACGAGGATGTCGTCCAGGTAAATGAAGAGGAACGGCAGGTTGCGCAGCACGCCGTCCATCAAGCGCTGGAACGCCTGAGCCGCGTTCTTGAGGCCAAATGGCATTCGCAGGAATTCGAATAAGCCGAACGGCGTGATGACGGCCGTTTTTGGGACGTCGGCCGCCCTGACAGGTACCTGGTGATATCCCCGTATTAAATCGATCTTTGAAAAAAATGACCCGTCCTGCCAAACGGGCGGAGAAGTCTTGGATGTGCGGGATCGGATACCTGTCGGGGGTGGTAGCGTCGTTAAGGCGGCGGTAGTCGCCACATGGGCGCCAGCCGCCCCCTGGTTTTGGGACGATGTGTAGTGGCGAAGCCCATGCGCTATCGGAGCGCCGCACGATGCCGAGGTGTTCCAAAGCGTCGAACTCGGCTTTGGCCACGGCGAGCTTGGCTGGGTCGAGGCGGCGGGCACTGGCGTAGACCGGCGGGCCCGTGGTTGGTATGTGGTGCTCGATCCCATGTCGTACTGCGATGGCCGAAACCGTCGGCCGCGTGAGGGCCGGGAACTCCGTGAGCAGGCGAGCAAACTCGTTCGCCGCCGGGAGGGCGCATGCCAGCTCGGTCGGAGCGGAGCTGCTCAATATGCATGCCAGGGAGCTGAAGGTCTCGGCGTTGATGAGGCGACGCCGTTGGACATCCACCAGCAGTCTGTGTGCACAGAGGAAGTCGGCGCCTAGCAGAGCCATGGGCACGCTTGCGGTTACAAAAGTCCAATTAAAGCGTTGGCCGCCGAAGCAGAGGGTGACGTTGCATGGGCCGAAGGTGCGGATGGCCGATCCGTTGGCCGCAACCAAGGAGGGGCCGCAAACCGCGGACTGCCTGTCCTGATCGGAGGCGGGTATGATGCTCAGTTGGGCGCCGGTGTCACACAGGAAGCGCCGTCCGGACGCTTTGTCCGTGATGAAAAGTAAGTTGCCCGTGTGGCCGGCGCTCATGGCTGGTAATGAACGCCGGCCCGGCCGTTTCCCGGCTTGCCGAAGGTGCACAGGGGTCGGCATGTCCGGGCCTTCTGTCCGAACGTGGCATGATAATAACACCACGCCTGGTCAGGTGGAGGCTCCGGTCGTCGTGCTGGAGGTGGTCGGCGCGGCGTAGCGGCCGCCATTTGCGTCGGCAGTTCGGTCGTCGACCGTGCCGGGTGCTCTGGCGCCATGGGCATTGCTTCGGACGGCGGTGGGCTCCAGGTCGCTGCTCCAATGCGTTGGCCTGCCGCGGAGATCTTGTCGGCTTCCCTGGCGAGGGCGCGGGGATCCGTGATTGTCGTGCTTGCCAGGGCGAGGCGTACCGGGCTAGGCAGCTGACGGAGGAACAGCTCCCGGAACAGGAATGCCGGAGAGTGCTCGCCGAGCAGCGAAAGCATGTAGTCCATTCGCTCGGACGGGCGCGTGTCGCCGAGCTCGGGCAGGTCGAGCAGGCGCCGTGCGCGTTCCGCTGATGAGAGGGCGAAAACGTCGAGGAGGAGCTTTTTACTCGCGTCGTATTTGTCAGCGGCTGGCGGGCTCTTGAGGAGGCTCAGGGCGCGGGCCGCGGTGGCTGAGCCGAGTGCTGCTACCACATGGTGGAAGCGGATGTCGTCGGCCGTGATGCCTCGCAGGGCGAACACGGAGTCCGCCTGGGCGAACCAAACCGCCGCGTGAGCCTCCCAGAAGGTAGGCAGTTTGAGGGCAACTGCCGTGTCCATGTCGGGTCACCAATGTAGGAGCTATGCTCCAACGTAAATCGAAAGAATGGACGCGACAAAAAGCTGGAATTCGTCTGAGTTTCTTTATTGTGTCAAATCAACTCGGGTACTCTGAAAAGCCCGTTTATCGGGCAGCAATATATATACACATTATCCCGGAGCGTTTGCCCGGGAAAGGCGAGAGGGGGCGTGCCCGGGCGTCCTGGACGAGGCCTGGCAAGTCGAGAGCGGGCATGCCCGGGCGTCCTGGGCGAGCCCGGCATGGTGATCGCTCCGCGTCCTCGGTAGGTGCAAGGCGATTGTGTATACCCAGCGGTAGCCGCTACAATACCTCAGTTAGTTTGGCGTGGAAGCCGTTAACATTGCGGCTTTGTCGGAGCGAGGAGAAAAAGATGCTCAGGGCATGGTGGGCATGAGGAAATCTAGGAAGAGCAGAAGGGAATCGAGGAAGAGCACGAGCAAATTGAGGGAGAGCACGAGGGAGTCGAGGAGCATATTCTATTACGTCAGTACTAGCTAGAGTGTTTCGGTGTAAGGCAAGGGAATGAATGAAGTTAATTAATTAATTAATTAATTAATTAAGTGAAGTACGGCAAGGGATGGTATGAAGAATTGATGTGGGAAGGAATAAAGGTGATCAAGGGGGAGAAGGAATGACGGAGGAAGCAAGAAGGCAAATTGCAGGTTGACGTATTGTGGCAGTGTGGAGTTTGATGAAAGCCTGTGTGAAACGAACAACGGTTTACTGTTGTGGAAGAACACTATACGAGCGTGCTGACGGTCGAACTGAGTGACAAGAGCTCATTTTGTAAAACGTTTATTAGCGCCCGTTGGACTTAGTCTGAAACGGTGCTCATGGATTTGGTCTCATCCATCCATCCATCTGTGCGTCCGCAACTATATCTCGGAGAGGTATGGACCGATTTTGTTCATGCTTGGCAAAAAGACAATGCATGACGGTGTACATATGCACATCATCTTGTTTCACGCTGCGATTAAAGATGGCCGACTGGTGGCCATTTTGTTATTAAAACGTGTCGCCAACAATTTCTCGGACATGCATGGTCCGATTTTGTTCAAACTTGGCACAAGCACAGTAAATGATGGCATACACGTGCGCCTCACTTTATTTTGTGGTCTGATAAAAGATGGCCGACTGGTAGAATGGCAGCCATTTTAGTTATTTTAAAAACCTGATATTGACCACGTCCTCAACCATTTCTCAGAAATGCATTGACCGATTTTGTTCAATCTTGGCACACAGATAAGGAATGATGGCTTACGTATGTGCGTCATTTCTTTTTCGAGATCAGATCCAATATGGCCAACTGGTGGCCATTTTGTTACTTAAAAGTGTACCCCACCATTTATTGACAATGCATGATCCAATTTTGTTCAAACTTGGCACAAGCACAGCACATGATGACATACACATGCACTTCACTTTATTTTGCGATTGATCAAAGATGGCCGACTGGTAGACTGGCGGCCATTTTAGTTATAAAAAACCTGATATTGACCACGTCCTCAAGCATTTCTTGGACATGCATTTACCAATCTTGTTCAAATTTGGCACACAGAGAAAGAATGATGGATGATATATGCACGTCATTTTTTTCGAGATCAGATCCAAGATGGCCGACTGGTGGCCATTTTGTTACTTAAACGTGTCCCTGTAGCGGCTACCGCTGGGTTTTCACAATCGCCTTGCACCTATCAAGGACGCGGAGCGATCACCATGCCGGGCTCGTCCAGGACGCCCGGGCAGGCTCGCCCTCAACTTGCCAGGCCGCAGCCAGGATGCTCGGCCACGCCCCCTCTCGCCTTTCCTGGGCAAACGCTCCGGGATAATGTGTGTATATATATTGCTGCCCGATTACCGGGCTTTTGGAGAGTACCTGAGTGTTTTGTTTGAATAAAGCAACTCGGACGAATTCCAGCTTTTTGTCGCGTCCATTCTTCCGATCGACGTGGGAGCCCGAGCTCCTTCATCCCCATCCATTTCTCAGAAATGCATCATTTCTCAGATATTCTTCAAACTTGGCACAAAGACAATACATTAGTATACATATGCAGAAGATGTTGTTTTGTCATCCGACCAAATATGGCCAATTGACAGCCTTTAACTCCGTACAGCAAAATTACTAAAACCACAGGCTGTTATGTCTTTTTCTTCATGTTCTTTTTGTAAAGTGTAAATAAGCACCACTTTAATATATAGAAGTGTGGAACATCCACATGCAAATTGTAACATACTCGATAACCAGCTTAACATCCATCCTGAAGCAGCAAGCAGGGCATATTCATTGATACAACATCATGTCTTTGAAGCATGAGGACGACAGTTTAGAGTTGGACCATTAATCAAACCCAATCTAGCCAGGCCAAAAACATATTACACTAACTGTAAACTCTCTTTTCAGTCTGATGTGTATATACGTAAAAAAAACAAAATCTGATCATTAATTATTTTTATTTTTTTGCTCATTATTAAAATATATATAACGACATGAAAAAAACCTGAATTCTCCAAAGCAAACATAATATGATAGATAAGTGTGAGTTAAAAGAACGTTGCTGAATCACACCTGACACAAAGACTCTGGTGATGCTTGCAATGGTGCTATCTCGTACAGTACCAGTGGTAAGGTTCATGGAGTGCAGATATAAACAGATGTACAGCCCTGTGTGTTGGGTAGTGATGTTTGATAGGATAAGAAATCTGGAAGAAGAAGGCTGGCAGCGAGAAACATTAGGATTGCTATTACCATTAATATTATTATTATTATTATTATTATTATTATTATTTTTATTATACCAACTATCACCGCAATTAAATCTGTCGCATGCACTCATACATCCTGCTAAACTAAAATACTTGAATACAAAAAAACATTTTCTTTTTCCTTCAGTCTCATTTTCATATACAGTATATATGAATATATATATATATATATATATAATATATATATATATATATATATATATATATATAATATATATATATATATATATATATATAGTAACGGATTTGGGAAACCGTGCACTTTGTGTAATTTGTTGTAAATATACCCCCTTTGTGTAATGTAATGATTCGTGTAAATACCTCCATTTGTTGTTGTAAGATCAAAGGTCGTCCCCTAGTTAGTCCATCGCACCACGTAGCAAATCATAGGACGTCTCCATAGTTATGTCGTTATTATGTGTTTCAGTTTAAGGCTGTGTCTCCACTAGTTGATCTTGCGTTGCATCAAAACAAATAAGATAGAGCCCCTTTTCCATAGCGTTTGCCTCCATTACCAACTGCATTCGCTTACATCTCCAACAGCATTCGCCGCCATTGCCCATGTGCTCCAACTCGGAGAAGAAGGGTGTGGCCCGCCCATCGTCATCAAGAGTGGAGCCAAGAAGCCCTTACGACCAACCAGGAATCGGTGGGCATGGCTTGGTAGGGCGTGGCTATATAACCCGTCACGGGAAGCCCCCACCACCAGATGAGTGAGGGAGCACGCATTGAGAGCGCATGAGGCAGAGTTTTTGAGGGAGGTGCGCTGGACAAGTTCTGTGGAGTGAGGTACGAGAGAGAGACGACGCTGCTTCAACCAGCTCCTGCGTGCACGCAGCTTTGACGCGCTGCCGCGAAGCAACGCCGCCGTGTGAACCAGAGTGTGGGGAGTCGGCGGCCACTCACCTCCAGCCCTGCCGTTTGCACGGACCTGAACCTCATCCTTCCAGCCCTGTGGGTCCCACCTTCTCATCCCTCCAGCCAATCCTACCTGCAATTCCTCATTCGTGTGAGTCTGTTTGTGTTGTCCTGTCCCTGGAGTTTCAGTAAGCCTGTATAAGTTAAGCTTGCTCTGTGTCTATCTTCACTATATTACTTTTATTCCTTGCTTCCTTTGGTTTGTGTAAATAATTAATAAATCTTTGTTCTTTCGTTACCTTTGGCTTTTTCATTCTCGTCCGATCGTCCTTGTCTTTTACCCATTGCTATACGTGGCACGGTTTGGCCAACGCTCAGGATCGGGTTAGTCTTTGCTAACGGCTCGAACTTCGGGTTGCTAAAACCGCTCGGCAACTAGTCCATTTAAAACCGTGGTTCGAGCGGGAGTCCCTCCCCTGCTTCGCGGTCAGAAGTGGCCCTCAGGTCCTTGGGACTTTTCATTGACCAATTACCCTGGCTGCTCCCGACCGGAAGGAGCGTTGGGATTTCCAGGACTCACGTCAGTCAGTTACAGACAAGGGGCTAACCCCTCCTTGATAAGGGGAAGGCCGACGTCTGAGATCCGTAACAATTGGTGTCAGGAGTGGGATTCGGACCCAAAGTGCGCTTAACGCACTCAAAATTACGAGCGGCCGAATTTTTTTATTTAACATCTAAATTAAATCGCGCCATGGATGATCAAGGCGACCGGATGCCAGTAGGGGAGCTGGAAGAGGGGGTAGAGTCGACCCAGGACCCCACGGAGGCAGTGGGAATAATGGAGGAGGAGCGCAATACGCATTGGGTAGCGGAGAGTTCAGGCGCACAAAATGGCGGCGGCTCGAACGTGACCGCAGCAGCCGCGCCCGAGGCACCAATAAACTGGGGCCTATTTGTGAACCAGATGATGGCCTTTGTGTCAGAAACAGGGGATAGCTTCAAGGAATTGAGAAATGACATGAGAAATCGAATCGGGGGGATAGGAGCCAAATTTGAGGGTTTGGACAACAAATGTGAGGGATTAAACAGCAAATTGGGAGGAGTAGTAAACAAGTTAGGAAGCAAATTGGAGGGATTCGGAAGCAGATTAGGGGACAAACTGGGGGGCATAATTGGCCAAGCCAAAGAAATTAATGAGGGGTTGGCAAGGGACAAGGCCGCATATGAGGTAAGGGAACCCGAGAGGGAGGTTGACCGCAGGTTGAGCGAAGAGGTTGCGGGGGTGCACGATGAGGTAACGTGGGTTGAGAAGCGCGGGTTGAGCGAGTTGGAGCAAAACTGCCAAAATCAAGATCCTCTGCTCACCTTCACTCCTTCATTCCTCTTTTCTCCCGCCTCTGGAACAAACTCCCTCACTCTTCAATCCCACTCCACCCTCCAGGTCTTTAAAACAGCTGTTCACCACCATCCCCCATCCAAAACCTTGATCTTTTCTATCCCCGCTAATTTCACCCCAATTCCACTTTTTTGAAATCCCAACTTCTGTCCTGGAGGTCCATGGTGTCCTTGTGTTTTATACTTCTCCCACCCCTCCCCCCCCCCCCCCCCCCACTTCCCACGCCTCCTCCCCCCAAGCCCTCTCCCTCGCACACATCTCCCTGCTCTTAAATGTTGTGTGCTCTCAAGTGTTTGTGTGCTTTCCCTTCTCTTATCTTCCGCTCCCTCTTTTTATATATTTTGTTTGTCTGGTTGATTTGTTTGTGAAGTAAATGTCAGCTCTTTCACGAGCCTCGATTCAGTATACAAAAAAAAGAAAAAAAAGAAGAAAGAAAAGCGCGGTTAAAATGACGGGTATAGAGATCGCGACCCGGGGTTTGGGGAAGCCGGCGACCGCTGAGGTAGAAGAGGGAATTTTAATAAAGCCAGTGGTCATCGAGGCGAATAAAGAAAAAGTAGCTGGAATTGAAATTGAAAAGACGACGGAGGTAGCCCAGGAATTAAAGGGAGAGGTGGATATTGTACAAAGTCTAAATTCACATCCTGATGCCGTACTTGCTAATCCTTATAAAGATTTGCAGGTGCGCGTGGAGAGGAGGATCCCAAAGGTGAGTAAGGTGGTATATGGTGCTAAGAGGTTTTGCAGGAGGATGTTTGGCGCAAAAAGAATTTTCGTGCGCTTGGGATCCCAGCGTACCGCGGGCGTTTGTGGGAGGTCCGTTGGGCGCTGTGTGAGAGAAAATGGCACGCGTTTGAGGAAAAAGTGTGCGTCGGAGAGTGAATGTGTCACAGAGTGTGGAAGTGAGAATGAATGCGACACAGAGAGTGAGAGCGATACAGAGCGTATGTGCGGTGATGAGAGTGATACCGAGTGCGAGCGAGAATGCACATCGGAGCGCGTGAGTGGGTGGATGCAAGAGTGCACCCCCATGAGTGGTACGGAGTACGTACCGAGGGAGAGTGCGCAAGACGGTGCGCGAGGAGGTGTGTTAAGGAAGTGTGCAAACGACGAGTGTGCGCAAGAAGGTGCACGAGAGGTGTGGTGTGTTACAAGGAGTGCGGTGGTGGAATGGACGGAGTGTGTGGGATGCACGGGAGGTGCCGAGACGCCGGGTTTTGCGAGTGTGAAAGGGGTCGCGTATGCGTGTGAGCATGCGAGTAAGGCATCGACATGGACCGGGGTAGCGGTTAGACCGACTTTTAGCCGACACGCGAGCCCTCGGTTCGTGCCGGGCTTTGGGTGCTGCGGGAACCGGCGGGGATCGTAATCACGGCGGTTTCAAAAGAACCGCCATGCGTGATCCACGCCGGGCCTCGCTCTGCACGGTCGCATCTGCGCTCTGCCAAGCGGAGCGGGCGGCCTGGTTCGAGGGCAGGTAGGAAGGGTCGGCACGGCGACCCCTTGTGGTTGCGGCGTTCCGGCCGGGCGAGATTGGGCCATCGGGCGGGAGACCGAAAGGTTCCGCGCCGAGGTGGACCTTGGAATCGCGGGCCGAGTGAACCCCCTCCCCTGAACCGAGTGCCGGACGGATCCAACTGCAGGAAACGAACCACCCGCGTTCATTGCTCGGCTTGGTGAAGCCGAGCTTTGAAAATGTAAAGACGCACCGAGGCTCAAGTTAATGGACGAGTAGGGATAGGGAATATGATTAGCAGTGAAATTTGAATGGCAAAATTTGATGGGTGAATTGATTGGCATGATTGGCAAATTTGATTGGCGTGATGGGAAAAATTTGATTGGCGATGGTGATGTAGAGGAATGGCAACTCTGCCATCCCTCACATCCCCCGGGCACATGAGCACTAGTTATGGGGTTTGGCAGTGTAAGCTCGCTGAGAGAGGGTTTGGATAATGTATAGGGATCTAGAAAAATGACAATAGGTAACGGTAGAGGTAAGTAGCGACATTGTACAGGTAGTCGGGGACGTAGAGAGGTTAGAATGGTTGTTAATGATGTGGTATGTGCTTAGTTTAAAGGGAAGATGGGGAGCACCAAGTTAGAAGGAAACCAGGTAGATCAGATGATGCAGTGTGTTTGTGGTTTTTATCGAATGAGGCATTGCATGTGAGAATCTTTCTGTTGAGAGGCAATGCTCGTGAATGGTGCCGTGTGTGTGCAGAAGATGTATGGAGCAGTGTATGAGTGAGTAATGGTGATTGGGCGTTGTATTGAGCAAATGGTCCCGGAGGAAGGAGGGTGCAGGTGGCACCAGGTGTGATTGCACAGGTGTGCAAGTGAACAGGTGTATGGAGAATGGTTGTGTGTTGTATGGAAAATGATTAAATGACATAACTAGTATGAAATGGAGTATGGAATGGATGGTGTGGAGTGAGTATGGTGGAAAATGTGGAGTTGAGTGGTTGGTGTGAAGGGAGTGCATGGGGAGGATGGACCCCTATCACGAATACCCGGGGAGGGTAGTTTAAGAGTTAGGTAGAGGGTATAGGTAAATTGTGGTTGGATATTGGCATCTGTGGTGCGTGTGGAAGAATGGTGTTTGGATGGGTGCATTAGTGACGTGGAAATGGCTGGACGTGTGGCCTGTTAGTGTGTGTGGTTTGTTGGACACTCCGCCACTGTGAGGATGTCGGCCAGGTGAGGCCGCAGGTGGGCTCTGAGAGCCGGTAGAGTTGTTGTGGATGGGGCCCGAGGATCCGGAGGACGGATCCGAGTAGCCCAGTGCCAGAGAGGGCACCGAGGGCGTAAGTGCCAGGGAGGGCCTTCCCCAGTTAGATAGGTTAGGTAAAGGAACAGGTAAGCTCGGAGGCAACTGCAGTGGCAGAGGTGTGCAGGTGAGTAGACCTGCTGGGAGAGCCACACGACTCAGTCCCGAAGTTGTGCAAAGGCACAGGGAGTTGAATCGGGGGAGTGAGGCCCCAAATTGATGAGCAACACAGTTTGGTCAATGGGAATTGGTTTTTAGAACCCATAGTGTAAAGTGGCCAATGGTTTGGCAGGAAAAGACCCCGGGTAGTGTAAAGTGTGTTATAGTCATTTAGAAGGAAGATAGGATTGAAATCTCCTCGCACCATCTGCATCCACTCACCTGAGGTGGCGACAGAACTCCACACCGTGCCATGTGTTGTTGCTTTATTTTTCTGTGCAAATGTTTGGGAAATGTGAGACGCATCATGACGTGGGTGTGACATTGTGCTTGATATTCCATCTCTTCCTCCTTATGAGGATTGATGATGAATTGGTGATGGCAAATTTGGTTAGACATTGGGATTGGTACGAATTTGGATTAGGGCAGATATGGGAAGACAGGACGTAGTGACGAATTTGTAAATTGTTGTGTAAATACGGAGTAAGGGGCAAGGGTAGTGTAGGTAACAGGGGGGGGGGGGGGGGGGGCGAACGTTAGGGACAAACTTTCTCAGCTCGCTCCCATGCGCACCTCACCTTGCATTACCTTTATTGATGTGTACCCTTATGACCTTACCCCTTGCTAACTCTGCTTTGTCTTCCTTCCCCACCTATGGACCGTGCTCTCTGGGCACTGAGGGGGAGCGGGCGGGAGCCCGCCATTGTGTGCCCGAATTCCCGCTGCAAGCTGCCTGCATCGATGCACCACTTTATGGACCACATTGTTGTGTCCGAGCACCACCATATGGACCACAGTCTGTGGCCGAGCACCACATTTATGGACCACCCATAGTTGGCCCCTGTTGGCCATAAATAAAAATGGACACGTTTATGTGCTTTTTTTGTTTATTATGGCAAATAGGCAGCAAGCTACCAAGAAGACCAAGAAAGAGAACATCTGGAAGAACGACGGCCAGCAGAGGGAGCAGAAGAGCAAGGACAAGACCATCAGTGTATTTTTTTAATTTGTGTTGTGCAATGTAGCACTGGATCAGTGCTTGACTGGTGATTGCTCTTTATTGGTGTTTATTGGTGCTGGTGCGTCGATGCAGTGCATGCTGTCTCCTCCCTCCCACAGGATTCTCTTTTTGTCTCTCCCAAAAACAATAACAGGTCCTGGGTTGCGTTTTTGTAAATAGTCAAAATAATGTCACTTGTAAATAATGCTCCCCACCGTCAATGTTTAGTTTGAAAATTAATTCCGCAATTTGGTTATTCTGTGGGTGTGAATCTGTTAGGTAGGGTGCAACGCAACAGGGGGACATATTTATTTGTGTTTTAAAACTGTCGCACTCAGAGTCAGGTTAATTACAGAGGGTATTACACCTGCATGCCACATTAAGTTGAAGTTTTATCGGCCCGGGACGTGCCTGGAGGAGGAAGGGGGCAGTGTTATGGATTTGGGAAACCGTGCACTTTATGTAATTTATTGTAAATATACCCCCTTTGTGTAATGTAATGATTCGTGTAAATACCTCCATTCGTTGTTGTAAGATCAAAGGTCGTCCCCTAGTTAGTCCATCGCACCACGTAGCAAATCATAGGACGTCTCCATAGTTATATCGTTATTATGTGTTTCAGTTTAAGGCTGTGTCTCCACTAGTTGATCTTGCGTTGCATCAAAACAAATAAGATAGAGCCCCTTTTCCATAGCGTTTGCCTCCATTACCAACTGCATTCGCCTACATCTCCAACAGCATTCGCCGCCATTGCCCATGTGCTCCAACTCAGAGAAGAAGGGTGTGGGCCGCCCATCGTCATCAAGAGGTGGAGCCAAGAAGCCCTTACGACCAACCAGGAATCGGTGGGCATGGCTTGGTAGGGCGTGGCTTTATAACCTGTCACGGGAAGCCCCCACCACCAGTTGAGTGAGGGAGCACGCATTGAGAGCGCATGAGGCAGAGTTTTTGAGGGAGGTGCGCTGGACAAGTTCTGTGGAGTGAGGTACGAGAGAGAGACGACGCTGCTTCAACCAGCCCCTGCGCGCGTGCAGCTTTGACGCGCTGCCGCGAAGCAACGCCGCCGTGTGAACCAGAGTGCGGGGAGTCGGCGGCCGCTCACCTCCAGCCCTGCCGTTTGCATGGACCTGAACCTCATCCTTCCAGCCCTGTGGTCCCACCTTCTCACCCCTCCAGCCAATCCTACCTGCAATTCCCCATTCGTGTGAGTCTGTTTGTGTTGTCCTGTCCCTGGGGTTTAATTAAGCCTGTATAAGTTAAGCTTGCTCTGTGTCTATCTTCATTGTATATTACTTTTATTCCTTGCTTCCTTTGGTTTGTGTAAATCTATATATATAAAACACAGTTTGTGTGTGTGTGTGTGTGTGTGTGTGTGTGTGCTGTGTGTGTGTGTATGTGTGTGTGTAATGTTACCGATAGACTCCTTAAATGGAGAGGCTCACGTACTTGATATTTGGCACAGACATGGCCATTGAGCCTGGTAAGAACATAGCCGACCTAAAAATTTATTTCATAATATTTTTAAACCATATTTTTACCTCAGCGCATTTCAGCGAGGAATATTATGCATGGAATCTGACCGGTCGCAGAGCAGCACGCTGATTCGCTCAGAGCGATCACGTGATGTTCCTTGCCGCCATTAACTCAGTTACGCGTTCGCACGTATTTCAGAGCGAAAAGCAATTGCCTTTTTTCACATTTCAGCGACGAACATTGCCATTCACACCACATAGGTTTTTTTCCCTTTCATCTTTAGATCCATATTTTTTTGCCATAACGTAGCGCATTATGGCTCTCAAGAGCTCGCGTTAGCCAATCACCTGGGAGCATGAGGCCACGTTGGCCACGCCCACGACACGACGCAGAGTTGCAATCGATCGCTCAGAGCGATCACGTGATGTTCCTTGCCGCGCGACTATATATACTCAAAGGCAAAAGTTATTGTGACACACAAACAACAAACAGAATCAGTGTTAAACTTTTACTGCCGCGAATGAAATGTTATTACATGGAAAGACAAATGTTTCAAGGTATGGTAACGATCAACAGTCCATAAGAACAGTGCACCTGGCATATGCAAATGAGCCACAACACAAGAGGGGGTTCACAAGCAAGTTCACAACAGTCAGTAGCGAGTGTGTCCACCTTGTGCATTGATGCAGGCCTGGCACCTTCGCCTCATTGAGGCCACTAAACGTCGATGAAAGTCCTTGGGAAGATCATTCCATATCCGAGGAAGGATTTGGTGGAGTTCCTGCAGCGTTTTTGGAGGATTCGGATGACGTCGTAAACGTCGCTCCATTTCATCCCAGATGTGTTCAATGGGTGACAAATCAGGGGATCTTGCAGGCCAGGGTAACACATTAACATTGTTCTGATTAAGATACTGCTGTACAACTCGAGCAATGTGTGGTCTGGCATTATCGTGTTGAAACGTCACTCCAGGGCCGTTCTGTTGCAAAAACGGTAAAGTGGCCATTTGCAGAATCTCGTCTCGGTACCTCACAGCATTCAAGTTCCCCTCAATCACAATCATTGGCGTTCTTGCTGCAGCTGTTATCCCACCCCAGATCATAATGCCCCCACCTCCAAAATGATCCCCTTCCAGAACACATGGCCTGATGTAACGTTCACCTGTGCACCTGTAGACACGTGTCCTACCGTCAGCTCGGTGAAGCTGTGCCAAATGGTGTTTCTATGGATGTTGAATCGACGAGCAACATCACGCTGCGAGGTACCAGACTGAAGCATACCTATAGCTCTCCATCTGTCATTTTCCCCGAGGCGTGGTATGTCGAACTTGTTCCAGAACGATGAATAGAGGTGTTTTTCTGACTTCTGCACTTCTTAAGACTGCATTGAGTGGAAATGATAAGCGTCTGGTTGTCTGGCCTTTTAAAGTGAACATTGCTGGCCATTTTTCTCGAATATGTCATGCTTCTTGCAAATTTCGTGCAATTCGAACAACAACTGCTTGGTTGCGTTTCTTCGACCATTTTAACACACTCTTTCTCTGGTTCAAATCCAAAAATTCATTCACAAGATTACCAATGAAAAAATTCCATGTCACAATAACTTTTGCCTCTGAGTATATATATAACTCAGATCCCTCACAATCGACCACCACCACCTCCTCCTGCAATACTAAATATCACTCAGATCCCTCACAATCGACCACCACCACCTCCTCCTGCAATACTAAATATCACCCAGATCCCTCACAATCGACCACCACCTCCTCCTACAATACTATATATCACTCAGATCCCTTGGAATCGACCACCACCTCCTCCTACAATACTATATGTCACTCAGATCCCTAGGAATCGACCACCACCCCTCCTGCAATACTATATATCACTCAGATCCCTCGGAATCGACCACCACCTCCTCCTACAACACTATATATCACTCAGATCCTCACAATCGACCACCACCACTCCGCCTGCAATACTAAATATCACTCAGATCCCTCACAATCGACCACCACCACCTCCTCCTCCTGCAATACTAAATATCACTCAGATCCCTCACAATCGACCACCACCACCTCCTCCTGCAATACTAAATATCACTCAGATCCCTCACAATCGACCACCACCACCTCCTCCTGCAATACTAAATATCACTCAGATCCCTCACAATCGACCACCACCCCTCCTACAATACTGTATATATCAATCAGATCCCTCACAATCGACCACCACCCCCTCCTACAATACTGTATATATCACTCAGATCCCTCACAATCGACCACCACCTCCTCCTACAATACTATATATCACTCAGATCCCTTGGAATCGACCACCACCTCCTCCTACAATACTATGTATCACTCAGATCCCTTGGAATCGACCACCACCTCCTCCTACAATACTATATATCACTCAGATCCCTTGGAATCGACCACCACCTCCTCCTACAATACTATATATCACTCAGATCCCTTGGAATCGACCACCACCTCCTCCTACAATACTATATATCACTCAGATCCCTTGGAATCGACCACCACCTCCTCCTACAATACTATATATCACTCAGATCCCTCGGAATCGACCACCACACCCTCCTGCAATAC
>NW_027619590.1:0-37864 GCF_964187855.1 Myxine glutinosa
ACTTGTGTTGGTGCAGGAAACCACTTTTGCACTTGTATTAGTGTGGAAAAAACACTTTCTGCACTTGTGATAGTGTTGAAAAACCCCTTTTCGCACTTGTGTTAGTGTTGAAAAACCACTTTTCGCACTTGTGTTGGTGCAGGAAACCACTTTTGCACTTGTATTAGTGTGGAAAAAACACTTTTTGCACTTGTGATAGTGTTGAAAAACCACTTTTCGCACTTGTGTTAGTGTTGAAAAACCACTTTTCGCACTTGTGTTGGTGCAGGAAACCACTTTTGCACTTGTATTAGTGTGGAAAAACCACTTTTCGCACTTGTGTTAGTGTTGAAAAACCACTTTTCGCACTTGTGTTAATGTTGAAAAACCACTTTTCGCACTTGTGTTGGTGCAGGAAACCACTTTTGCACTTGTATTAGTGTGGAAAAAACACTTTTTGCACTTGTGATAGTGTTGAAAAACCACTTTTCGCACTTGTGTTAGTGTTGAAAAACCACTTTTCGCACTTGTGTTGGTGCAGTAAACCACTTTTGCACTTGTATTAGTGTGGAAAAACCACTTTTCGCACTTGTGTTAGTGTTGAAAAACCACTTTTCGCACTTGTGTTAGTGTTGAAAAACCACTTTTCGCACTTGTGTTGGTGCAGGAAACTACTTTTGCACTTGTATAAGTGTGGAAAAAACACTTTTTGCACTTGTGATAGTGTTGAAAAACCACTTTTCATACTTGTGTTAGTGTTGAAAAACCACTTTTCGCACTTGTATTAGTGTTGAAAAAGCACATTTCGCACTTGTGTTGGTGCAGTAAACCACTTTTGCACTTGTATTAGTGTGGAAAAAACACTTTTCGCACTTGTGTTATTGTTGAAAAACCACTTTTCGCACTTGTGTTGGTGCAGCAAACCACTTTTGCACTTGTATTAGTGTGGTAAAAACACTTTTTGCACTTGTGATAGTGTTGAAAAACCACTTTTCGCACTTGTGTTAGTGTTGAAAAACCACTTTTCGCACTTGTGTTAGTGTTGAAAAACTACTTTTCGCACTTGTGTTGGTGCAGGAAACCACTTTTGCATTTGTATTAGTGTGGAAAAAACACTTTTCGCACTTGTATTAGTGTTGAAAAACCACTTTTCGCACTTGTGTTAGTGTTGAAAAACCACTTTTCGCACTTGTGTTGGTGCAGGAAACCACTTTTGCACTTGTATTAGTGTGGAAAAAACACTTTTCGCACTTGTGTTATTGTTGAAAAACCACTTTTCGCACTTGTGTTAGTGTTGAAAAACCACTTTTCGCCCTTGTGTTAGTGTTGAAAAACCACTTTTCGCACTTGTGTTGGTGCAGGAAACCACTTTTGCACTTGTATTAGTGTGGAAAAAACACTTTTCGCACTTGTGTTATTGTTGAAAAACCACTTTTCGCACTTGTGTTAGTGTTGAAAAACCACTTTTCGCCCTTGTGTTAGTGTTGAAAAACCACTTTTCGCACTTGTGTTGGTGCAGGAAACCACTTTTGCACTTGTATTAGTGTGGAAAAAACACTTTCTGCACTTGTGATAGTGTTGAAAAACCCCTTTTCGCACTTGTGTTAGTGTTGAAAAACCACTTTTCGCACTTGTGTTGGTGCAGGAAACCACTTTTGCACTTGTATTAGTGTGGAAAAAACACTTTTTGCACTTGTGATAGTGTTGAAAAACCACTTTTCGCACTTGTGTTAGTATTGAAAAACCACTTTTTGCACTTTTGTTGGTGTAGGAAACCACTTTTGCACTTGTATTAGTGTGGAAAAACCACTTTTTGCACTTGTGATAGTGTTGAAAAACCACTTTTTGCACTTGTGATAGTGTTGAAAAACCACTTTTCGCACTTGTGTTAGTGTTGAAAAACCACTTTTCGCACTTGTGTTAGTGTTGAAAAACCACTTTTCGCACTTGTGTTAGTGTTGAAAAACCACTTTTCGCACTTGTGTTGGTGCAGCAAACCACTTTTGCACTTGTATTAGTGTGGAAAAAACACTTTTTGCACTTGTGATAGTGTTGAAAAACCACTTTTCGCACTTGTGTTAGTGTTGAAAAACCACTTTTCGCACTTGTGTTAGTGTTGAAAAACTACTTTTCGCACTTGTGTTGGTGCAGGAAACCACTTTTGCACTTGTATTAGTGTGGAAAAAACACTTTTCGCACTTGTGTTAGTGTTGAAAAACCACTTTTCGCACTTGTGTTAGTGTTGAAAAACCACTTTTCGCACTTGTGTTGGTGCAGGAAACCACTTTTGCACTTGTATTAGTGTGGAAAAAACACTTTTTGCACTTGTGATAGTGTTGAAAAACCACTTTTCGCACTTGTGTTAGTGTTGAAAAACCACTTTTCGCACTTGTGTTAGTGTTGAAAAACCAGTTTTCGCACTTGTGTTAGTGTTGAAAAACCACTTTTCGCACTTGTATTAGTGTTGAAAAAGCACATTTCGCACTTGTGTTGGTGCAGTAAACCACTTTTGCACTTGTATTAGTGTGGAAAAAAACACTTTTCTTCGCACTAGTGTTATTGTTGAAAAACCACTTTTCGCACTTGTGTTAGTGTTGAAAAACCACTTTTCGCCCTTGTGTTAGTGTTGAAAAACCACTTTTCGCACTTGTGTTGGTGCAGGAAACCACTTTTGCACTTGTATTAGTGTGGAAAAAACACTTTCTGCACTTGTGATAGTGTTGAAAAACCCCTTTTCGCACTTGTGTTAGTGTTGAAAAACCACTTTTCGCACTTGTGTTGGTGCAGGAAACCACTTTTGCACTTGTATTAGTGTGGAAAAAACACTTTTTGCACTTGTGATAGTGTTGAAAAACCACTTTTCGCACTTGTGTTAGTGTTGAAAAACCACTTTTCGCACTTGTGTTGGTGTAGGAAACCACTTTTGCACTTGTATTAGTGTGGAAAAACCACTTTTTGCACTTGTGATAGTGTTGAAAAACCACTTTTTGCACTTGTGATAGTGTTGAAAAACCACTTTTCGCACTTGTGTTAGTGTTGAAAAACCACTTTTCGCACTTGTGTTAGTGTTGAAAAACCACTTTTCGCACTTGTGTTAGTGTTGAAAAACCACTTTTCGCACTTGTGTTGGTGCAGCAAACCAATTTTGCACTTGTATTAGTGTGGAAAAAACACTTTTTGCACTTGTGATAGTGTTGAAAAACCACTTTTCGCACTTGTGTTAGTGTTGAAAAACCACTTTTCGCACTTGTGTTAGTGTTGAAAAACTACTTTTCGCACTTGTGTTGGTGCAGGAAACCACTTTTGCACTTGTATTAGTGTGGAAAAAACACTTTTCGCACTTGTGTTAGTGTTGAAAAACCACTTTTCGCACTTGTGTTAGTGTTGAAAAACCACTTTTCGCACTTGTGTTGGTGCAGGAAACCACTTTTGCACTTGTATTAGTGTGGAAAAAACACTTTTTGTACTTGTGATAGTGTTGAAAAACCACTTTTCGCACTTGTGTTAGTGTTGAAAAACCACTTTTCGCACTTGTGTTAGTGTTGAAAAACCACTTTTCGCACTTGTGTTGGTGCAGGAAACCACTTTTGCACTTGTATTAGTGTGGAAAAAACACTTTTCGCACTTGTGTTAGTGTTGAAAAACCACTTTTCGCACTTGTGTTAGTGTTGAAAAACCACTTTTCGCACTTGTGTTGGTGCAGGAAACCACTTTTGCACTTGTATTAGTGTGGAAAAACCACTTTTTGCACTTGTGTTAGTGTTGAAAAACCACTTTTCGCACTTGTGTTAGTGTTGAAAAACTACTTTTCGCACTTGTGTTGGTGCAGGAAACCACTTTTGCACTTGTATTAGTGTGGAAAAAACACTTTTCGCACTTGTGTTAGTGTTGAAAAACCACTTTTCGCACTTGTGTTAGTGTTGAAAAACCACTTTTCGCACTTGTGTTGGTGCAGGAAACCACTTTTGCACTTGTATTAGTGTGGAAAAACCACTTTTCGCACTTGTGTTAGTGTTGAAAAACAACTTTTCGCACTTGTGTTAGTGTTGAAAAACCACTTTTCGCACTTGTGTTGGTGCAGGAAACCACTTTTGCACTTGTATTAGTGTGGAAAAAACACTTTTTGCACTTGTGATAGTGTTGAAAAACCACTTTTCGCACTTGTGTTAGTGTTGAAAAACCACTTTTCGCACTTGTGTTAGTGTTGAAAAACCACTTTTCGCACTTGTGTTGGTGCAGGAAACCACTTTTGCACTTGTATTAGTGTGGAAAAAACACTTTTTGCACTTGTGATACTGTTGAAAAACCACTTTTCGCACTTGTGTTAGTGCTGAAAAACCACTTTTAGCACTTGTGTTAGTGTTGAAAAACCACTTTTCGCACTTGTGTTGGTGCAAGAAACCACGTTTGCACTTGTATTAGTGTGGAAAAAACACTTTTTGCACTTGTGATAGTGTTGAATAACCACTTTTCGCACTTCTGTTAGTGTTGAAAAACCACTTTTCGCACTTGTGTTAGTGTTGAAAAACCACTTTTCGCACTTGTGTTGGTGCAGGAAACCACTTTTGCACTTGTATTAGTGTGGAAAAACCACTTTTCGCACTTGTGTTAGTGTTGAAAAACCACTTTTCGCACTTGTGTTAATGTTGAAAAACCACTTTTCGCACTTGTGTTGGTGCAGGAAACCACTTTTGCACTTGTATTAGTGTGGAAAAAACACTTTTTGCACTTGTGATAGTGTTGAAAAACCACTTTTCGCACTTGTGTTAGTGTTGAAAAACCACTTTTCGCACTTGTGTTGGTGCAGTAAACCACTTTTGCACTTGTATTAGTGTGGAAAAACCACTTTTCGCACTTGTGTTAGTGTTGAAAAACCACTTTTCGCACTTGTGTTAGTGTTGAAAAACCACTTTTCGCACTTGTGTTGGTGCAGGAAACTACTTTTGCACTTGTATAAGTGTGGAAAAAACACTTTTTGCACTTGTGATAGTGTTGAAAAACCACTTTTCGCACTTGTGTTAGTGTTGAAAAACCACTTTTCGCACTTGTGTTAGTGTTGAAAAACCACTTTTCGCACTTGTGTTGGTGCAGGAAACCACTTTTGCACTTGTATTAGTGTGGAAAAAACACTTTTTGCACTTGTGATACTGTTGAAAAACCACTTTTCGCACTTGTGTTAGTGCTGAAAAACCACTTTTAGCACTTGTGTTAGTGTTGAAAAACCACTTTTCGCACTTGTGTTGGTGCAAGAAACCACGTTTGCACTTGTATTAGTGTGGAAAAAACACTTTTTGCACTTGTGATAGTGTTGAATAACCACTTTTCGCACTTCTGTTAGTGTTGAAAAACCACTTTTCGCACTTGTGTTAGTGTTGAAAAACCACTTTTCGCACTTGTGTTAATGTTGAAAAACCACTTTTCGCACTTGTGTTGGTGCAGGAAACCACTTTTGCACTTGTATTAGTGTGGAAAAAACACTTTTTGCACTTGTGATAGTGTTGAAAAACCACTTTTCGCACTTGTGTTAGTGTGGAAAAACCACTTTTCGCACTTGTGTTAGTGTTGAAAAACCACTTTTCGCACTTGTGTTAGTGTTGAAAAACCACATTTCGCACTTGTGTTGGTGCAGTAAACCACTTTTGCACTTGTATTAGTGTGGAAAAAACACTTTTCGCACTTGTGTTATTGTTGAAAAACCACTTTTCGCACTTGTGTTAGTGTTGAAAAACCACTTTTCGCCCTTGTGTTAGTGTTGAAAAACCACTTTTCGCACTTGTGTTGGTGCAGGAAACCACTTTTGCACTTGTATTAGTGTGGAAAAAACACTTTTTGCACTTGTGATAGTGTTGAAAAACCCCTTTTCGCACTTGTGTTAGTATTGAAAAACCACTTTTCGCCCTTGTGTTGGTGCAGGAAACCACTTTTGCACTTGTATTAGTGTGGAAAAAACACTTTTTGCACTTGTGATAGTGTTGAAAAACCACTTTTCGCACTTGTGTTAGTGTTGAAAAACCACTTTTCGCACTTGTGTTGGTGTAGGAAACCACTTTTGCACTTGTATTAGTGTGGAAAAACCACTTTTCGCACTTGTGTTAGTGTTGAAAAACCACTTTTCGCACTTGTGTTAGTGTTGAAAAACCACTTTTCGCACTTGTGTTGGTGCAGCAAACCACTTTTGCACTTGTATTAGTGTGGTAAAAACACTTTTTGCACTTGTGATAGTGTTGAAAAACCACTTTTCGCACTTGTGTTAGTGTTGAAAAACCACTTTTCGCACTTGTGTTAGTGTTGAAAAACTACTTTTCGCACTTGTGTTGGTGCAGGAAACCACTTTTGCATTTGTATTAGTGTGGAAAAAACACTTTTCGCACTTGTGTTAGTGTTGAAAAACCACTTTTCACACTTGTGTTAGTGTTGAAAAACCACTTTTCGCACTTGTGTTGGTGCAGGAAACCACTTTTGCACTTGTATTAGTGTGGAAAAAACACTTTTCGCACTTGTGTTATTGTTGAAAAACCACTTTTCGCACTTGTGTTAGTGTTGAAAAACCACTTTTCGCCCTTGTGTTAGTGTTGAAAAACCACTTTTCGCACTTGTGTTGGTGCAGGAAACCACTTTTGCACTTGTATTAGTGTGGAAAAAACACTTTTCGCACTTGTGTTATTGTTGAAAAACCACTTTTCGCACTTGTGTTAGTGTTGAAAAACCACTTTTCGCCCTTGTGTTAGTGTTGAAAAACCACTTTTCGCACTTGTGTTGGTGCAGGAAACCACTTTTGCACTTGTATTAGTGTGGAAAAAACACTTTCTGCACTTGTGATAGTGTTGCAAAACCCCTTTTCGCACTTGTGTTAGTGTTGAAAAACCACTTTTCGCACTTGTGTTGGTGCAGGAAACCACTTTTGCACTTGTATTAGTGTGGAAAAAACACTTTTTGCACTTGTGATAGTGTTGAAAAACCACTTTTCGCACTTGTGTTAGTATTGAAAAACCACTTTTCGCACTTTTGTTGGTGTAGGAAACCACTTTTGCACTTGTATTAGTGTGGAAAAACCACTTTTTGCACTTGTGATAGTGTTGAAAAACCACTTTTTGCACTTGTGATAGTGTTGAAAAACCACTTTTCGCACTTGTGTTAGTGTTGAAAAACCACTTTTCGCACTTGTGTTAGTGTTGAAAAACCACTTTTCGCACTTGTGTTAGTGTTGAAAAACCACTTTTCGCACTTGTGTTGGTGCAGCAAACCACTTTTGCACTTGTATTAGTGTGGAAAAAACACTTTTTGCACTTGTGATAGTGTTGAAAAACCACTTTTCGCACTTGTGTTAGTGTTGAAAAACCACTTTTCGCACTTGTGTTAGTGTTGAAAAACTACTTTTCGCACTTGTGTTGGTGCAGGAAACCACTTTTGCACTTGTATTAGTGTGGAAAAAACACTTTTCGCACTTGTGTTAGTGTTGAAAAACCACTTTTCGCACTTGTGTTAGTGTTGAAAAACCACTTTTCACACTTGTGTTGGTGCAGGAAACCACTTTTGCACTTGTATTAGTGTGGAAAAAACACTTTTTGCACTTGTGATAGTGTTGAAAAACCACTTTTCGCACTTGTGTTAGTGTTGAAAAACCACTTTTCGCACTTGTGTTAGTGTTGAAAAACCACTTTTCGCACTTGTGTTGGTGCAGGAAACCACTTTTGCACTTGTATTAGTGTGGAAAAAACACTTTTCGCACTTGTGTTAGTGTTGAAAAACCACTTTTCGCACTTGTGTTAGTGTTGAAAAACCACTTTTCGCACTTGTGTTGATGCAGGAAACCACTTTTGCACTTGTATTAGAGTGGAAAAACCACTTTTTGCACTTGTGTTAGTGTTGAAAAACCACTTTTCGCACTTGTGTTAGTGTTGAAAAACCACTTTTCGCACTTGTGTTGGTGCAGGAAACCACTTTTGCACTTGTATTAGTGTGGAAAAAACACTTTTCGCACTTGTGTTAGTGTTGAAAAACCACTTTTCGCACTTGTGTTAGTGTTGAAAAACCACTTTTCGCACTTGTGTTAGTGTTGAAAAACAACTTTTCGCACTTGTGTTAGTGTTGAAAAACCACTTTCCGCACTTGTGTTGGTGCAGGAAACCACTTTTGCACTTGTATTAGTGTGGAAAAAACACTTTTTGCACTTGTGATAGTGTTGAAAAACCACTTTTCGCACTTGTGTTAGTGTTGAAAAACCACTTTTCGCACTTGTGTTAGTGTTGAAAAACCACTTTTCGCACTTGTGTTGGTGCAGGAAACCACTTTTGCACTTGTATTAGTGTGGAAAAAACACTTTTTGCACTTGTGATACTGTTGAAAAACCACTTTTCGCACTTGTGTTAGTGTTGAAAAACCACTTTTAGCACTTGTGTTAGTGTTGAAAAACCACTTTTCGCACTTGTGTTGGTGCAGGAAACCACGTTTGCACTTGTATTAGTGTGGAAAAAACACTTTTTGCACTTGTGATAGTGTTGAAAAACCACTTTTCGCACTTCTGTTAGTGTTGAAAAACCACTTTTCGCACTTGTGTTAGTGTTGAAAAACCACTTTTCGCACTTGTGTTGGTGCAGGAAACCACTTTTGCACTTGTATTAGTGTGGAAAAACCACTTTTCGCACTTGTGTTAGTGTTGAAAAACCACTTTTCGCACTTGTGTTAATGTTGAAAAACCACTTTTCGCACTTGTGTTGGTGCAGGAAACCACTTTTGTACTTGTATTAGTGTGGAAAAAACACTTTTTGCACTTGTGATAGTGTTGAAAAACCACTTTTCGCACTTGTGTTAGTGTTGAAAAACCACTTTTCGCACTTGTGTTGGTGCAGTAAACCACTTTTGCACTTGTATTAGTGTGGAAAAACCACTTTTCGCACTTGTGTTAGTGTTGAAAAACCACTTTTCGCACTTCTGTTAGTGTTGAAAAACCACTTTTCGCACTTGTGTTGGTGCAGGAAACTACTTTTGCACTTGTATAAGTGTGGAAAAACCACTTTTCGCCCTTGTGTTAGTGTTGAAAAACCACTTTTCGCACTTGTGTTGGTGCAGGAAACCACTTTTGCACTTGTATTAGTGTGGAAAAAACACTTTATTGCACTTGTGATAGTGTTGAAAAACCCCTTTTCGCACTTGTGTTAGTGTTGAAAAACCACTTTTCGCACTATGTGTTGGTGCAGGAAACCACTTTTGCACTTGTATTAGTGTGGAAAAAACACTTTTTGCACTTGTGATAGTGTTGAAAAACCACTTTTCGCACTTGTGTTAGTGTTGAAAAACCACTTTTCGCACTTGTGTTGGTGTAGGAAACCACTTTTGCACTTGTATTAGTGTGGAAAAACCACTTTTCGCACTTGTATTAGTGTTGAAAACGCACATTTCGCACTTGTGTTGGTGCAGTAAACCACTTTTGCACTTGTATTAGTGTGGAAAAAAACACTTTTCTTCGCACTTGTGTTATTGTTGAAAAACCACTTTTCGCACTTGTGTTAGTGTTGAAAAACCACTTTTCGCCCTTGTGTTAGTGTTGAAAAACCACTTTTTGCACTTGTGTTGGTGCAGGAAACCACTTTTGCACTTGTATTAGTGTGGAAAAAACACTTTCTGCACTTGTGATAGTGTTGAAAAACCCCTTTTCGCACTTGTGTTAGTGTTGAAAAACCACTTTTCGCACTTGTGTTGGTGCAGGAAACCACTTTTGCACTTGTATTAGTGTGGAAAAAACACTTTTTGCACTTGTGATAGTGTTGAAAAACCACTTTTCGCACTTGTGTTAGTGTTGAAAAACCACTTTTCGCACTTGTGTTGGTGTAGGAAACCACTTTTGCACTTGTATTAGTGTGGAAAAACCACTTTTTGCACTTGTGATAGTGTTGAAAAACCACTTTTTGCACTTGTGATAGTGTTGAAAAACCACTTTTCGCACTTGTGTTAGTGTTGAAAAACCACTTTTCTCACTTGTGTTAGTGTTGAAAAACCACTTTTCGCACTTGTGTTAGTGTTGAAAAACCACTTTTCGCACTTGTGTTGGTGCAGCAAACCAATTTTGCACTTGTATTAGTGTGGAAAAAACACTTTTTGCACTTGTGATAGTGTTGAAAAACCACTTTTCGCACTTGTGTTAGTGTTGAAAAACCACTTTTCGCACTTGTGTTAGTGTTGAAAAACTACTTTTCGCACTTGTGTTGGTGCAGGAAACCACTTTTGCACTTGTATTAGTGTGGAAAAAACACTTTTCGCACTTGTGTTAGTGTTGAAAAACCACTTTTCGCACTTGTGTTAGTGTTGAAAAACCACTTTTCGCACTTGTGTTGGTGCAGGAAACCACTTTTGCACTTGTATTAGTGTGGAAAAAACACTTTTTGTACTTGTGATAGTGTTGAAAAACCACTTTTCGCACTTGTGTTAGTGTTGAAAATCCACTTTTCGCACTTGTGTTAGTGTTGAAAAACCACTTTTCGCACTTGTGTTGGTGCAGGAAACCACTTTTGCACTTGTATTAGTGTGGAAAAAACACTTTTCGCACTTGTGTTAGTGTTGAAAAACCACTTTTCGCACTTGTGTTAGTGTTGAAAAACCACTTTTCGCACTTGTGTTGGTGCAGGAAACCACTTTTGCACTTGTATTAGTGTGGAAAAACCACTTTTTGCACTTGTGTTAGTGTTGAAAAACCACTTTTCGCACTTGTGTTAGTGTTGAAAAACTACTTTTCGCACTTGTGTTGGTGCAGGAAACCACTTTTGCACTTGTATTAGTGTGGAAAAAACACTTTTCGCACTTGTGTTAGTGTTGAAAAACCACTTTTCGCACTTGTGTTAGTGTTGAAAAACCACTTTTCGCACTTGTGTTGGTGCAGGAAACCACTTTTGCACTTGTATTAGTGTGGAAAAACCACTTTTCGCACTTGTGTTAGTGTTGAAAAACAACTTTTCGCACTTGTGTTAGTGTTGAAAAACCACTTTTCGCACTTGTGTTGGTGCAGGAAACCACTTTTGCACTTGTATTAGTGTGGAAAAAACACTTTTTGCACTTGTGATAGTGTTGAAAAACCACTTTTCGCACTTGTGTTAGTGTTGAAAAACCACTTTTCGCACTTGTGTTAGTGTTGAAAAACCACTTTTCGCACTTGTGTTGGTGCAGGAAACCACTTTTGCACTTGTATTAGTGTGGAAAAAACACTTTTTGCACTTGTGATACTGTTGAAAAACCACTTTTCGCACTTGTGTTAGTGCTGAAAAACCACTTTTAGCACTTGTGTTAGTGTTGAAAAACCACTTTTCGCACTTGTGTTGGTGCAAGAAACCACGTTTGCACTTGTATTAGTGTGGAAAAAACACTTTTTGCACTTGTGATAGTGTTGAATAACCACTTTTCGCACTTCTGTTAGTGTTGAAAAACCACTTTTCGCACTTGTGTTAGTGTTGAAAAACCACTTTTCGCACTTGTGTTGGTGCAGGAAACCACTTTTGCACTTGTATTAGTGTGGAAAAACCACTTTTCGCACTTGTGTTAGTGTTGAAAAACCACTTTTCGCACTTGTGTTAATGTTGAAAAACCACTTTTCGCACTTGTGTTGGTGCAGGAAACCACTTTTGCACTTGTATTAGTGTGGAAAAAACACTTTTTGCACTTGTGATAGTGTTGAAAAACCACTTTTCGCACTTGTGTTAGTGTTGAAAAACCACTTTTCGCACTTGTGTTGGTGCAGTAAACCACTTTTGCACTTGTATTAGTGTGGAAAAACCACTTTTCGCACTTGTGTTAGTGTTGAAAAACCACTTTTCGCACTTGTGTTAGTGTTGAAAAACCACTTTTCGCACTTGTGTTGGTGCAGGAAACTACTTTTGCACTTGTATAAGTGTGGAAAAAACACTTTTTGCACTTGTGATAGTGTTGAAAAACCACTTTTCATACTTGTGTTAGTGTTGAAAAACCACTTTTCGCACTTGTATTAGTGTTGAAAAAGCACATTTCGCACTTGTGTTGGTGCAGTAAACCACTTTTGCACTTGTATTAGTGTGGAAAAAACACTTTTCGCACTTGTGTTATTGTTGAAAAACCACTTTTCGCACTTGTGTTAGTGTTGAAAAACCACTTTTCGCCCTTGTGTTAGTGTTGAAAAACCACTTTTCGCACTTGTGTTGGTGCAGGAAACCACTTTTGCACTTGTATTAGTGTGGAAAAAACACTTTTTGCACTTGTGATAGTGTTGAAAAACCCCTTTTCGCACTTGTGTTAGTATTGAAAAACCACTTTTCGCCCTTGTGTTGGTGCAGGAAACCACTTTTGCACTTGTATTAGTGTGGAAAAAACACTTTTTGCACTTGTGATAGTGTTGAAAAACCACTTTTCGCACTTGTGTTAGTGTTGAAAAACCACTTTTCGCACTTGTGTTGGTGTAGGAAACCACTTTTGCACTTGTATTAGTGTGGAAAAACCACTTTTCGCACTTGTGTTAGTGTTGAAAAACCACTTTTCGCACTTGTGTTAGTGTTGAAAAACCACTTTTCGCACTTGTGTTGGTGCAGCAAACCACTTTTGCACTTGTATTAGTGTGGTAAAAACACTTTTTGCACTTGTGATAGTGTTGAAAAACCACTTTTCGCACTTGTGTTAGTGTTGAAAAACCACTTTTCGCACTTGTGTTAGTGTTGAAAAACTACTTTTCGCACTTGTGTTGGTGCAGGAAACCACTTTTGCATTTGTATTAGTGTGGAAAAAACACTTTTCGCACTTGTGTTAGTGTTGAAAAACCACTTTTCACACTTGTGTTAGTGTTGAAAAACCACTTTTCGCACTTGTGTTGGTGCAGGAAACCACTTTTGCACTTGTATTAGTGTGGAAAAAACACTTTTCGCACTTGTGTTATTGTTGAAAAACCACTTTTCTCACTTGTGTTAGTGTTGAAAAACCACTTTTCGCCCTTGTGTTAGTGTTGAAAAACCACTTTTCGCACTTGTGTTGGTGCAGGAAACCACTTTTGCACTTGTATTAGTGTGGAAAAAACACTTTTCGCACTTGTGTTATTGTTGAAAAACCACTTTTCGCACTTGTGTTAGTGTTGAAAAACCACTTTTCGCCCTTGTGTTAGTGTTGAAAAACCACTTTTCGCACTTGTGTTGGTGCAGGAAACCACTTTTGCACTTGTATTAGTGTGGAAAAAACACTTTCTGCACTTGTGATAGTGTTGCAAAACCCCTTTTCGCACTTGTGTTAGTGTTGAAAAACCACTTTTCGCACTTGTGTTGGTGCAGGAAACCACTTTTGCACTTGTATTAGTGTGGAAAAAACACTTTTTGCACTTGTGATAGTGTTGAAAAACCACTTTTCGCACTTGTGTTAGTATTGAAAAACCACTTTTCGCACTTTTGTTGGTGTAGGAAACCACTTTTGCACTTGTATTAGTGTGGAAAAACCACTTTTTGCACTTGTGATAGTGTTGAAAAACCACTTTTTGCACTTGTGATAGTGTTGAAAAACCACTTTTCGCACTTGTGTTAGTGTTGAAAAACCACTTTTCGCACTTGTGTTAGTGTTGAAAAACCACTTTTCGCACTTGTGTTAGTGTTGAAAAACCACTTTTCGCACTTGTGTTGGTGGAACAAACCACTTTTGCACTTGTATTAGTGTGGAAAAAACACTTTTTGCACTTGTGATAGTGTTGAAAAACCACTTTTCGCACTTGTGTTAGTGTTGAAAAACCACTTTTCGCACTTGTGTTAGTGTTGAAAAACTACTTTTCGCACTTGTGTTGGTGCAGGAAACCACTTTTGCACTTGTATTAGTGTGGAAAAAACACTTTTCGCACTTGTGTTAGTGTTGAAAAACCACTTTTCGCACTTGTGTTAGTGTTGAAAAACCACTTTTCGCACTTGTGTTGGTGCAGGAAACCACTTTTGCACTTGTATTAGTGTGGAAAAAACACTTTTTGCACTTGTGATAGTGTTGAAAAACCACTTTTCGCACTTGTGTTAGTGTTGAAAAACCACTTTTCGCACTTGTGTTAGTGTTGAAAAACCACTTTTCGCACTTGTGTTGGTGCAGGAAACCACTTTTGCACTTGTATTAGTGTGGAAAAAACACTTTTCGCACTTGTGTTAGTGTTGAAAAACCACTTTTCGCACTTGTGTTAGTGTTGAAAAAACACTTTTCGCACTTGTGTTGGTGCAGGAAACCACTTTTGCACTTGTATTAGAGTGGAAAAACCACTTTTTGCACTTGTGTTAGTGTTGAAAAACCACTTTTCGCACTTGTGTTAGTGTTGAAAAACCACTTTTCGCACTTGTGTTGGTGCAGGAAACCACTTTTGCACTTGTATTAGTGTGGAAAAAACACTTTTCGCACTTGTGTTAGTGTTGAAAAACCACTTTTCGCACTTGTGTTAGTGTTGAAAAACCACTTTTCGCACTTGTGTTAGTGTTGAAAAACAACTTTTCGCACTTGTGTTAGTGTTGAAAAACCACTTTCCGCACTTGTGTTGGTGCAGGAAACCACTTTTGCACTTGTATTAGTGTGGAAAAAACACTTTTTGCACTTGTGATAGTGTTGAAAAACCACTTTTCGCACTTGTGTTAGTGTTGAAAAACCACTTTTCGCACTTGTGTTAGTGTTGAAAAACCACTTTTCGCACTTGTGTTGGTGCAGGAAACCACTTTTGCACTTGTATTAGTGTGGAAAAAACACTTTTTGCACTTGTGATACTGTTGAAAAACCACTTTTCGCACTTGTGTTAGTGTTGAAAAACCACTTTTAGCACTTGTGTTAGTGTTGAAAAACCACTTTTCGCACTTGTGTTGGTGCAGGAAACCACGTTTGCACTTGTATTAGTGTGGAAAAAACACTTTTTGCACTTGTGATAGTGTTGAAAAACCACTTTTCGCACTTCTGTTAGTGTTGAAAAACCACTTTTCGCACTTGTGGTAGTGTTGAAAAACCACATTTCGCACTTGTGTTGGTGCAGGAAACCACTTTTGCACTTGTATTAGTGTGGAAAAACCACTTTTCGCACTTGTGTTAGTGTTGAAAAACCACTTTTCGCACTTGTGTTAATGTTGAAAAACCACTTTTCGCACTTGTGTTGGTGCAGGAAACCACTTTTGCACTTGTATTAGTGTGGAAAAAACACTTTTTGCACTTGTGATAGTGTTGAAAAACCACTTTTCGCACTTGTGTTAGTGTTGAAAAACCACTTTTCGCACTTGTGTTGGTGCAGTAAACCACTTTTGCACTTGTATTAGTGTGGAAAAACCACTTTTCGCACTTGTGTTAGTGTTGAAAAACCACTTTTCGCACTTGTGTTAGTGTTGAAAAACCACTTTTCGCACTTGTGTTGGTGCAGGAAACTACTTTTGCACTTGTATAAGTGTGGAAAAACCACTTTTCGCCCTTGTGTTAGTGTTGAAAAACCACTTTTCGCACTTGTGTTGGTGCAGGAAACCACTTTTGCACTTGTATTAGTGTGGAAAAAACACTTTATTGCACTTGTGATAGTGTTGAAAAACCCCTTTTCGCACTTGTGTTAGTGTTGAAAAACCACTTTTCGCACTATGTGTTGGTACAGGAAACCACTTTTGCACTTGTATTAGTGTGGAAAAAACACTTTTTGCACTTGTGATAGTGTTGAAAAACCACTTTTCGCACTTGTGTTAGTGTTGAAAAACCACTTTTCGCACTTGTGTTGGTGTAGGAAACCACTTTTGCACTTGTATTAGTGTGGAAAAACCACTTTTCGCACTTGTGTTGGTGCAGCAAACCACTTTTGCACTTGTATTAGTGTGGAAAAAACACTTTTTGCACTTGTGATAGTGTTGAAAAACCACTTTTCGCACTTGTGTTAGTGTTGAAAAACCACTTTTCGCACTTGTGTTAGTGTTGAAAAACTACTTTTCGCACTTGTGTTGGTGCAGGAAACCACTTTTGCACTTGTATTAGTGTGGAAAAAACACTTTTCGCACTTGTGTTAGTGTTGAAAAACCACTTTTCGCACTTGTGTTAGTGTTGAAAAACCACTTTTCGCACTTGTGTTGGTGCAGGAAACCACTTTTGCACTTGTATTAGTGTGGAAAAAACACTTTTTGCACTTGTGATAGTGTTGAAAAACCACTTTTCGCACTTGTGTTAGTGTTGAAAAACCACTTTTCGCACTTGTGTTAGTGTTGAAAAACCACTTTTCGCACTTGTGTTGGTGCAGTAAACCACTTTTGCACTTGTATTAGTGTGGAAAAACCACTTTTCGCACTTGTGTTAGTGTTGAAAATCCACTTTTCGCACTTGTGTTAGTGTTGAAAAACCACTTTTCACACTTGTGTTGGTGCAGGAAACCACTTTTGCACTTGTATTAGTGTGGAAAAAACACTTTTTGCACTTGTGATAGTGTTGAAAAACCACATTTCGCACTTGTGTTAGTGTTCAAAAACCACTTTTCGCACTTGTGTTGGTGCAGTAAACCACTTCTGCACTTGTATTAGTGTGGAAAAACCACTTTTCGCACTTGTGTTAGTGTTGAAAAACCACTTTTCGCACTTGTGTTAGTGTTGAAAAACCACTTTTCGCACTTGTGTTGGTGCAGGAAACTACTTTTGCACTTGTATAAGTGTGGAAAAAACACTTTTTGCACTTGTGATAGTGTTGAAAAACCACTTTTCGCATTTGTGTTAGTGTTGAAAAACCACTTTTCGCACTTGTATTAGTGTTGAAAAAGCACATTTCGCACTTGTGTTGGTGCAGTAAACCACTTTTGCACTTGTATTAGTGTGGAAAAAACACTTTTCGCACCTGTGTTATTGTTGAAAAACCACTTTTCGCACTTGTGTTAGTGTTGAAAAACCACTTTTCGCCCTTGTGTTAGTGTTGAAAAACCACTTTTCGCACTTGTGTTGGTGCAGGAAACCACTTTTGCACTTGTATTAGTGTGGAAAAAACACTTTTTGCACTTGTGATAGTGTTGAAAAACCCCTTTTCGCACTTGTGTTAGTGTTGAAAAACCACTTTTTGCACTTGTGTTGGTGCAGTAAACCACTTTTGCACTTGTATTAGTGTGGAAAAACCACTTTTCGCACTTGTGTTAATGTTGAAAAACCACTTTTCGCACTTGTGTTGGTGCAGGAAACCACTTTTGCACTTGTATTAGTGTGGAAAAAACACTTTTTGCACTTGTGATAGTGTTGAAAAACCACTTTTCGCACTTGTGTTAGTGTTGAAAAACCACTTTTCGCACTTGTGTTGGTGCAGTAAACCACTTTTGCACTTGTATTAGTGTGGAAAAACCACTTTTCGCACTTGTGTTAGTGTTGAAAAACCACTTTTCGCACTTGTGTTAGTGTTGAAAAACCACTTTTCGCACTTGTGTTGGTGCAGGAAACTACTTTTGCACTTGTATAAGTGTGGAAAAAACACTTTTTGCACTTGTGATAGTGTTGAAAAACCACTTTTCATACTTGTGTTAGTGTTGAAAAACCACTTTTCGCACTTGTATTAGTGTTGAAAAAGCACATTTCGCACTTGTGCTGGTGCAGTAAACCACTTTTGCACTTGTATTAGTGTGGAAAAAACACTTTTCGCACTTGTGTTATTGTTGAAAAACCACTTTTCGCACTTGTGTTAGTGTTGAAAAACCACTTTTCGCCCTTGTGTTAGTGTTGAAAAACCACTTTTCGCACTTGTGTTGGTGCAGTAAACCACTTTTGCACTTGTGATAGTGTTGAAAAACCACTTTTCGCACTTGTGTTAGTGTTGAAAAACCACTTTTCGCACTTGTGTTGGTGCAGGAAACCACTTTTGCACTTGTATTAGTGTGGAAAAACCACTTTTCGCACTTGTGTTAGTGTTGAAAAACCACTTTTCGCACTTGTGTTAGTGTTGAAAAACCACTTTTCGCACTTGTGTTGGTGCAGCAAACCACTTTTGCACTTGTATTAGTGTGGTAAAAACACTTTTTGCACTTGTGATAGTGTTGAAAAACCACTTTTCGCACTTGTGTTAGTGTTGAAAAACCACTTTTCGCACTTGTGTTAGTGTTGAAAAACTACTTTTCGCACTTGTGTTGGTGCAGGAAACCACTTTTGCATTTGTATTAGTGTGGAAAAAACACTTTTCGCACTTGTGTTAGTGTTGAAAAACCACTTTTCGCATTTGTGTTAGTGTTGAAAAACCACTTTTCGCACTTGTGTTGGTGCAGGAAACCACTTTTGCACTTGTATTAGTGTGGAAAAAACACTTTTCGCACTTGTGTTATTGTTGAAAAACCACTTTTCGCACTTGTGTTAGTGTTGAAAAACCACTTTTCGCCCTTGTGTTAGTGTTGAAAAACCACTTTTCGCACTTGTGTTGGTGCAGGAAACCACTTTTGCACTTGTATTAGTGTGGAAAAAACACTTTTCGCACTTGTGTTATTGTTGAAAAACCACTTTTCGCACTTGTGTTAGTGTTGAAAAACCACTTTTCGCCCTTGTGTTAGTGTTGAAAAACCACTTTTCGCACTTGTGTTGGTGCAGGAAACCACTTTTGCACTTGTATTAGTGTGGAAAAAACACTTTCTGCACTTGTGATAGTGTTGCAAAACCCCTTTTCGCACTTGTGTTAGTGTTGAAAAACCACTTTTCGCACTTGTGTTGGTGCAGGAAACCACTTTTGCACTTGTATTAGTGTGGAAAAAACACTTTTTGCACTTGTGATAGTGTTGAAAAACCACTTTTCGCACTTGTGTTAGTGTTGAAAAACCACTTTTTGCACTTGTGATAGTGTTGAAAAACCACTTTTTGCACTTGTGATAGTGTTGAAAAACCACTTTTCGCACTTGTGTTAGTGTTGAAAAACCACTTTTCGCACTTGTGTTAGTGTTGAAAAACCACTTTTCGCACTTGTGTTAGTGTTGAAAAACCACTTTTCGCACTTGTGTTGGTGCAGCAAACCACTTTTGCACTTGTATTAGTGTGGAAAAAACACTTTTTGCACTTGTGATAGTGTTGAAAAACCACTTTTCGCACTTGTGTTAGTGTTGAAAAACCACTTTTCGCACTTGTGTTAGTGTTGAAAAACTACTTTTCGCACTTGTGTTGGTGCAGGAAACCACTTTTGCACTTGTATTAGTGTGGAAAAAACACTTTTCGCACTTGTGTTAGTGTTGAAAAACCACTTTTCGCACTTGTGTTAGTGTTGAAAAACCACTTTTCGCACTTGTGTTGGTGCAGGAAACCACTTTTGCACTTGTATTAGTGTGGAAAAAACACTTTTTGTACTTGTGATAGTGTTGAAAAACCACTTTTCGCACTTGTGTTAGTGTTGAAAAACCACTTTTCGCACTTGTGTTAGTGTTGAAAAACCACTTTTCGCACTTGTGTTGGTGCAGGAAACCACTTTTGCACTTGTATTAGTGTGGAAAAAACACTTTTCGCACTTGTGTTAGTGTTGAAAAACCACTTTTCGCACTTGTGTTAGTGTTGAAAAACCACTTTTCGCACTTGTGTTGGTGCAGGAAACCACTTTTGCACTTGTATTAGTGTGGAAAAACCACTTTTTGCACTTGTGTTAGTGTTGAAAAACCACTTTTCGCACTTGTGTTTTTTTTTTTTGTTTGTTTTTTTTTTTTTTTGTATACAATATCGAGGCTCGTGAAAGAGCGAACATTAATCACACAGAAAGACAAACCGACACATAAAACATATAACATAGGGAGCGGTAGACAAGATGGGGAGAGAGGGGGAAGGACACAAACACAACATTTGAGAGCAGGGACCGAGAGACATGGAGACATCGAGAGATCTGAGAGAGGGCGAGGGCTTTGGGGGGGGGGGGCGTGGGAAGGGGGCAGTGGGAGAGGTATAAAACATATGGACACTGCCAGGACTTCCAGGAAAGAAGTTGGAATTTCAAACAAGGTGGATCTGGGGTGAATTAGCGGGGGTAGAAAAGATCAAGGTTTTGGATGGGGGAAGATAAGAGATGGTGGTGAACAGCTGTTTTAAAGACCTGGAGGGAGGAGTGGGATTGAAGGGAGTGAGGGAGTTTGTTCCAGAGGCGGGAGAAAAGAGGAATGAAAGAGTGAAGGTGAGCGGAGAGCCGAGATTTCGGCAGTTTAACCATCAGAGGGTTGCTGGCAGATCTTGTGCGACCTGTAGGAATATTTGGGGGACAGAGCACAGAGAGAGCTGGGGGTGCAAGGCCGGAGAGGAGTCGGTAGAAGACAGAAAGACCACCTACCTGCCTGCGGTGAGTGAGTGAAAGGCCCTCAGAGATAGCTTCATCGCGGGAGATTCCAATAATTCTGAAAGCTTTGGTTTCAACAGCGTGAAGCCGAGCTAGGTGTGAGGCAGGAGCACCGGCCCATAGGGGAGAACAGTATTCCATTGAGCTGCGGATGAAAGCCTTGTATGTGGTGAGGAGCTCAGGTGTGCCGAGGAAGGACTTCGCACGACGGAGGATGCCCAGTCGGCGACTGGCTTTGGAGGCCAGCTTGGAAATGTGGTTTTCCCAAGAAAGATCATGGCAGATAGTGAGACCCAAAATCTTGAGCGACAGAACTTCTTGGAGAGGATTGTTGAGAAAGTAGATGGGAGGGTTGTCCAGTCGATCTTTTCGGAGAGACATAGTAAGAGTGTGAGATTTGTCAGGATTGAAAGACATGTTCCACTTGTTTGACCAGTCTGTGATTTTGTCCAGGTCTTCAGAGAGTGAGGAGGCAGCAGACTGCCGATCTGAGGGAAGAGGAATGGAGCGGCAGAGAGTGGAGTCATCAGCAAAGAGATAGAGAGGATTTTCGAGAGAGTCAGAGAGATCATTGATGAAGACCAGAAAAAGCACGGGGCCCAGAACACTGCCTTGGGGAACTCCAGCCTGAACAGGAAGAGGAGATGAGAGAAACCCATTCAGGGCCACACGTTGACGACGACTAGAGAGGAAGTCCGCCAGCCATGCGTGGAGATTTCCATGGATACCAAAGGAGGAGAGTTTGGTGAGCAGAGCGGGGTGCCAGACCGTGTCGAAGGCACGTGATATGTCGAGGGAGACAGCTCTAATTTCCTGTTTGGCATTGAGGACCTCCATCCATTGTTGAGACAGCAGAAGCAGCATGTCCAGAGTAGAGTGACCTGGTCTGAAACCAAATTGATGATCAGAGATCAAGCCATTGGAGAAGAGGAAAGATTTCATATCAGAAGCAATGATGGATTCCATGACTTTGCTGATAATTGGGAGAAGGCTGATTGGTCTGTAGTTGCTAGGATCTGTTTTTGCACCTTTTTTGTGCAAAGCGGTGATGTTGGCTGATTTCCAAGCAGATGGCAGTTGACCTTGAGCAAAAGAGAGGGTGAAGAGAACAGAGAGAGGGTGAGATAGAGCAGCAGAGCAGGATTTTAGGACCCGTGGGCTGATGCCGTCGGGTCCAGTTGCAGAATCAGAGTCGAGGGTTGACAGAAACTTTTCCACCTTGTCAGGAGGAAAGGACACGGAGTCCAGGAGCAGCAGGGTACGACTGGGTATGGTGGGTACAGAGAGGGATGGGTTTGGGACACAAGATTTAGAGGCAAACACAGAGTTGAGGCATTCAGCTTTTTCACGTGCGGAGTCAGCTGTGTAGCCGTTTGAGGTAAGGGAGGGGATGGAGGGGGAACAAACACCAGAAACGGATTTGACCAGACGCCACCAGGATTTGGAAGAGGGAGACAGATAAGAGAGTTCGGTCTTGAGAACGGAGAGATATTGTTTCCTGGCTCTCCTGAGGGTGGACACACACTTGTTTCGGGCTTTGTGAAAGGAAATGAGATTTCCTTCCGTTGGATTTGCTTTCCAGGAGACGAAGGCAAGTTGTTTCTGGGCAACAGCCTCACCACAAGATTCCGTGTACCATGGACGGGAGGAAGGGTATGACAACTGAAGACGAGATGGGATAAATCTGTGCATGAGAGAGAGCAATTTACTTTGGAAGAATTCCCAGGATGAGTTGATGTCAGAGGTGGTAGAGATGGGAGACCAGTCCAGATGATTGATGGCTGCTTGAAGACCGTGCCAGTTGGCCTGAGTGAAATGCCAGACTCGTCGACGCTGAGCAGGCTCCCTGAGGATGGTCAGAGAGATGTTCACTTTAACAAGGACATGATCAGATGTTCCGATCGGAGCAGAAGAAGAGCAGCAGACATTTTCAGGGAAGTTAGTCATAACCAAGTCCAGAAGAGAAGATGTTCCGTTGACTGAGATCCGGGTCGGGAAATTGACAGATTAGTGTTGAAAAACTACTTTTCGCACTTGTGTTGGTGCAGGAAACCACTTTTGCACTTGTATTAGTGTGGAAAAAACACTTTTCGCACTTGTGTTAGTGTTGAAAAACCACTTTTCGCACTTGTGTTAGTGTTGAAAAACCACTTTTAGCACTTGTGTTGGTGCAGGAAACCACTTTTGCACTTGTATTAGTGTGGAAAAACCACTTTTCGCACTTGTGTTAGTGTTGAAAAACAACTTTTCGCACTTGTGTTAGTGTTGAAAAACCACTTTTCGCACTTGTGTTGGTGCAGGAAACCACTTTTGCACTTGTATTAGTGTGGAAAAAACACTTTTTGCACTTGTGATAGTGTTGAAAAACCACTTTTCGCACTTGTGTTAGTGTTGAAAAACCACTTTTCGCACTTGTGTTAGTGTTGAAAAACCACTTTTCGCACTTGTGTTGGTGCAGGAAACCACTTTTGCACTTGTATTAGTGTGGAAAAAACACTTTTTGCACTTGTGATACTGTTGAAAAACCACTTTTCGCACTTGTGTTAGTGCTGAAAAACCACTTTTAGCACTTGTGTTAGTGTTGAAAAACCACTTTTCGCACTTGTGTTGGTGCAAGAAACCACGTTTGCACTTGTATTAGTGTGGAAAAAACACTTTTTGCACTTGTGATAGTGTTGAATAACCACTTTTCGCACTTCTGTTAGTGTTGAAAAACCACTTTTCGCACTTGTGTTAGTGTTGAAAAACCACTTTTCGCACTTGTGTTGGTGCAGGAAACCACTTTTGCACTTGTATTAGTGTGGAAAAACCACTTTTCGCACTTGTGTTAGTGTTGAAAAACCACTTTTCGCACTTGTGTTAATGTTGAAAAACCACTTTTCGCACTTGTGTTGGTGCAGGAAACCACTTTTGCACTTGTATTAGTGTGGAAAAAACACTTTTTGCACTTGTGATAGTGTTGAAAAACCACTTTTCGCACTTGTGTTAGTGTTGAAAAACCACTTTTCGCACTTGTGTTGGTGCAGTAAACCACTTTTGCACTTGTATTAGTGTGGAAAAACCACTTTTCGCACTTGTGTTAGTGTTGAAAAACCACTTTTCGCACTTGTGTTAGTGTTGAAAAACCACTTTTCGCACTTGTGTTGGTGCAGGAAACTACTTTTGCACTTGTATAAGTGTGGAAAAAACACTTTTTGCACTTGTGATAGTGTTGAAAAACCACTTTTCATACTTGTGTTAGTGTTGAAAAACCACTTTTCGCACTTGTATTAGTGTTGAAAAAGCACATTTCGCACTTGTGTTGGTGCAGTAAACCACTTTTGCACTTGTATTAGTGTGGAAAAAACACTTTTCGCACTTGTGTTATTGTTGAAAAACCACTTTTCGCACTTGTGTTAGTGTTGAAAAACCACTTTTCGCCCTTGTGTTAGTGTTGAAAAACCACTTTTCGCACTTGTGTTGGTGCAGGAAACCACTTTTGCACTTGTATTAGTGTGGAAAAAACACTTTTTGCACTTGTGATAGTGTTGAAAAACCCCTTTTCGCACTTGTGTTAGTATTGAAAAACCACTTTTCGCCCTTGTGTTGGTGCAGGAAACCACTTTTGCACTTGTATTAGTGTGGAAAAAACACTTTTTGCACTTGTGATAGTGTTGAAAAACCACTTTTCGCACTTGTGTTAGTGTTGAAAAACCACTTTTCGCACTTGTGTTGGTGTAGGAAACCACTTTTGCACTTGTATTAGTGTGGAAAAACCACTTTTCGCACTTGTGTTAGTGTTGAAAAACCACTTTTCGCACTTGTGTTAGTGTTGAAAAACCACTTTTCGCACTTGTGTTGGTGCAGCAAACCACTTTTGCACTTGTATTAGTGTGGTAAAAACACTTTTTGCACTTGTGATAGTGTTGAAAAACCACTTTTCGCACTTGTGTTAGTGTTGAAAAACCACTTTTCGCACTTGTGTTAGTGTTGAAAAACTACTTTTCGCACTTGTGTTGGTGCAGGAAACCACTTTTGCATTTGTATTAGTGTGGAAAAAACACTTTTCGCACTTGTGTTAGTGTTGAAAAACCACTTTTCGCACTTGTGTTAGTGTTGAAAAACCACTTTTCGCACTTGTGTTGGTGCAGGAAACCACTTTTGCACTTGTATTAGTGTGGAAAAAACACTTTTCGCACTTGTGTTATTGTTGAAAAACCACTTTTCGCACTTGTGTTAGTGTTGAAAAACCACTTTTCGCCCTTGTGTTAGTGTTGAAAAACCACTTTTCGCACTTGTGTTGGTGCAGGAAACCACTTTTGCACTTGTATTAGTGTGGAAAAAACACTTTTCGCACTTGTGTTATTGTTGAAAAACCACTTTTCGCACTTGTGTTAGTGTTGAAAAACCACTTTTCGCCCTTGTGTTAGTGTTGAAAAACCACTTTTCGCACTTGTGTTGGTGCAGGAAACCACTTTTGCACTTGTATTAGTGTGGAAAAAACACTTTCTGCACTTGTGATAGTGTTGCAAAACCCCTTTTCGCACTTGTGTTAGTGTTGAAAAACCACTTTTCGCACTTGTGTTGGTGCAGGAAACCACTTTTGCACTTGTATTAGTGTGGAAAAAACACTTTTTGCACTTGTGATAGTGTTGAAAAACCACTTTTCGCACTTGTGTTAGTATTGAAAAACCACTTTTCGCACTTTTGTTGGTGTAGGAAACCACTTTTGCACTTGTATTAGTGTGGAAAAACCACTTTTTGCACTTGTGATAGTGTTGAAAAACCACTTTTTGCACTTGTGATAGTGTTGAAAAACCACTTTTCGCACTTGTGTTAGTGTTGAAAAACCACTTTTCGCACTTGTGTTAGTGTTGAAAAACCACTTTTCGCACTTGTGTTAGTGTTGAAAAACCACTTTTCGCACTTGTGTTGGTGCAGCAAACCACTTTTGCACTTGTATTAGTGTGGAAAAAACACTTTTTGCACTTGTGATAGTGTTGAAAAACCACTTTTCGCACTTGTGTTAGTGTTGAAAAACCACTTTTCGCACTTGTGTTAGTGTTGAAAAACTACTTTTCGCACTTGCGTTGGTGCAGGAAACCACTTTTGCACTTGTATTAGTGTGGAAAAAACACTTTTCGCACTTGTGTTAGTGTTGAAAAACCACTTTTCGCACTTGTGTTAGTGTTGAAAAACCACTTTTCGCACTTGTGTTGGTGCAGGAAACCACTTTTGCACTTGTATTAGTGTGGAAAAAACACTTTTTGCACTTGTGATAGTGTTGAAAAACCACTTTTCGCACTTGTGTTAGTGTTGAAAAACCACTTTTCGCACTTGTGTTAGTGTTGAAAAACCACTTTTCGCACTTGTGTTGGTGCAGGAAACCACTTTTGCACTTGTATTAGTGTGGAAAAAACACTTTTTGCACTTGTGTTAGTGTTGAAAAACCACTTTTCGCACTTGTGTTAGTGTTGAAAAACCACTTTTCGCACTTGTGTTGGTGCAGGAAACCACTTTTGCACTTGTATTAGAGTGGAAAAACCACTTTTTGCACTTGTGTTAGTGTTGAAAAACCACTTTTCGCACTTGTGTTAGTGTTGAAAAACCACTTTTCGCACTTGTGTTGGTGCAGGAAACCACTTTTGCACTTGTATTAGTGTGGAAAAAACACTTTTCGCACTTGTGTTAGTGTTGAAAAACCACTTTTCGCACTTGTGTTAGTGTTGAAAAACCACTTTTCGCACTTGTGTTAGTGTTGAAAAACAACTTTTCGCACTTGTGTTAGTGTTGAAAAACCACTTTCCGCACTTGTGTTGGTGCAGGAAACCACTTTTGCACTTGTATTAGTGTGGAAAAAACACTTTTTGCACTTGTGATAGTGTTGAAAAACCACTTTTCGCACTTGTGTTAGTGTTGAAAAACCACTTTTCGCACTTGTGTTAGTGTTGAAAAACCACTTTTCGCACTTGTGTTGGTGCAGGAAACCACTTTTGCACTTGTATTAGTGTGGAAAAAACACTTTTTGCACTTGTGATACTGTTGAAAAACCACTTTTCGCACTTGTGTTAGTGTTGAAAAACCACTTTTAGCACTTGTGTTAGTGTTGAAAAACCACTTTTCGCACTTGTGTTGGTGCAGGAAACCACGTTTGCACTTGTATTAGTGTGGAAAAAACACTTTTTGCACTTGTGATAGTGTTGAAAAACCACTTTTCGCACTTCTGTTAGTGTTGAAAAACCACTTTTCGCACTTGTGTTAGTGTTGAAAAACCACTTTTCGCACTTGTGTTGGTGCAGGAAACCACTTTTGCACTTGTATTAGTGTGGAAAAACCACTTTTCGCACTTGTGTTAGTGTTGAAAAACCACTTTTCGCACTTGTGTTAATGTTGAAAAACCACTTTTCGCACTTGTGTTGGTGCAGGAAACCACTTTTGCACTTGTATTAGTGTGGAAAAAACACTTTTTGCACTTGTGATAGTGTTGAAAAACCACTTTTCGCACTTGTGTTAGTGTTGAAAAACCACTTTTCGCACTTGTGTTGGTGCAGTAAACCACTTTTGCACTTGTATTAGTGTGGAAAAACCACTTTTCGCACTTGTGTTAGTGTTGAAAAACCACTTTTCGCACTTGTGTTAGTGTTGAAAAACCACTTTTCGCACTTGTGTTGGTGCAGGAAACTACTTTTGCACTTGTATAAGTGTGGAAAAACCACTTTTCGCCCTTGTGTTAGTGTTGAAAAACCACTTTTCGCACTTGTGTTGGTGCAGGAAACCACTTTTGCACTTGTATTAGTGTGGAAAAAACACTTTATTGCACTTGTGATAGTGTTGAAAAACCCCTTTTCGCACTTGTGTTAGTGTTGAAAAACCACTTTTCGCACTATGTGTTGGTGCAGGAAACCACTTTTGCACTTGTATTAGTGTGGAAAAAACACTTTTTGCACTTGTGATAGTGTTGAAAAACCACTTTTCGCACTTGTGTTGGTGTAGGAAACCACTTTTGCACTTGTATTAGTGTGGAAAAACCACTTTTCGCACTTGTGTTGGTGCAGCAAACCACTTTTGCACTTGTATTAGTGTGGAAAAACACTTTTTGCACTTGTGATAGTGTTGAAAAACCACTTTTCGCACTTGTGTTAGTGTTGAAAAACCACTTTTCGCACTTGTGTTAGTGTTGAAAAACTACTTTTCGCACTTGTGTTGGTGCAGGAAACCACTTTTGCACTTGTATTAGTGTGGAAAAAACACTTTTCGCACTTGTGTTAGTGTTGAAAAACCACTTTTCGCACTTGTGTTAGTGTTGAAAAACCACTTTTCGCACTTGTGTTGGTGCAGGAAACCACTTTTGCACTTGTATTAGTGTGGAAAAAACACTTTTTGCACTTGTGATAGTGTTGAAAAACCACTTTTCGCACTTGTGTTAGTGTTGAAAAACCACTTTTCGCACTTGTGTTAGTGTTGAAAAACCACTTTTCGCACTTGTGTTGGTGCAGTAAACCACTTTTGCACTTGTATTAGTGTGGAAAAACCACTTTTCGCACTTGTGTTAGTGTTGAAAAACCACTTTTCGCACTTGTGTTAGTGTTGAAAAACCACTTTTCACACTTGTGTTGGTGCAGGAAACCACTTTTGCACTTGTATTAGTGTGGAAAAAACACTTTTTGCACTTGTGATAGTGTTGAAAAACCACATTTCGCACTTGTGTTAGTGTTCAAAAACCACTTTTCGCACTTGTGTTGGTGCAGTAAACCACTTTTGCACTTGTATTAGTGTGGAAAAACCACTTTTCGCACTTGTGTTAGTGTTGAAAAACCACTTTTCGCACTTGTGTTAGTGTTGAAAAACCACTTTTCGCACTTGTGTTGGTGCAGGAAACTACTTTTGCACTTGTATAAGTGTGGAAAAAACACTTTTTGCACTTGTGATAGTGTTGAAAAACCACTTTTCGCACTTGTGTTAGTGTTGAAAAACCACTTTTCGCACTTGTATTAGTGTTGAAAAAGCACATTTCGCACTTGTGTTGGTGCAGTAAACCACTTTTGCACTTGTATTAGTGTGGAAAAAACACTTTTCGCACTTGTGTTAGTGTTGAAAAACCACTTTTCGCCCTTGTGTTAGTGTTGAAAAACCACTTTTCGCACTTGTGTTGGTGCAGGAAACCACTTTTGCACTTGTATTAGTGTGGAAAAAACACTTTTTGCACTTGTGATAGTGTTGAAAAACCCCTTTTCGCACTTGTGTTAGTGTTGAAAAACCACTTTTTGCACTTGTGTTGGTGCAGTAAACCACTTTTGCACTTGTATTAGTGTGGAAAAACCACTTTTCGCACTTGTGTTAATGTTGAAAAACCACTTTTCGCACTTGTGTTGGTGCAGGAAACCACTTTTGCACTTGTATTAGTGTGGAAAAAACACTTTTTGCACTTGTGATAGTGTTGAAAAACCACTTTTCGCACTTGTGTTAGTGTTGAAAAACCACTTTTCGCACCTGTGTTGGTGCAGTAAACCACTTTTGCACTTGTATTAGTGTGGAAAAACCACTTTTCGCACTTGTGTTAGTGTTGAAAAACCACTTTTCGCACTTGTGTTAGTGTTGAAAAACCACTTTTCGCACTTGTGTTGGTGCAGGAAACTACTTTTGCACTTGTATAAGTGTGGAAAAAACACTTTTTGCACTTGTATTAGTGTGGAAAAAACACTTTCTGCACTTGTGATAGTGTTGCAAAACCCCTTTTCGCACTTGTGTTAGTGTTGAAAAACCACTTTTCGCACTTGTGTTGGTGCAGGAAACCACTTTTGCACTTGTATTAGTGTGGAAAAAACACTTTTTGCACTTGTGATAGTGTTGAAAAACCACTTTTCGCACTTGTGTTAGTATTGAAAAACCACTTTTCGCACTTTTGTTGGTGTAGGAAACCACTTTTGCACTTGTATTAGTGTGGAAAAACCACTTTTTGCACTTGTGATAGTGTTGAAAAACCACTTTTTGCACTTGTGATAGTGTTGAAAAACCACTTTTCGCACTTGTGTTAGTGTTGAAAAACCACTTTTCGCACTTGTGTTAGTGTTGAAAAACCACTTTTCGCACTTGTGTTAGTGTTGAAAAACCACTTTTCGCACTTGTGTTGGTGCAGCAAACCACTTTTGCACTTGTATTAGTGTGGAAAAAACACTTTTTGCACTTGTGATAGTGTTGAAAAACCACTTTTCGCACTTGTGTTAGTGTTGAAAAACCACTTTTCGCACTTGTGTTAGTGTTGAAAAACTACTTTTCGCACTTGTGTTGGTGCAGGAAACCACTTTTGCACTTGTATTAGTGTGGAAAAAACACTTTTCGCACTTGTGTTAGTGTTGAAAAACCACTTTTCGCACTTGTGTTAGTGTTGAAAAACCACTTTTCGCACTTGTGTTGGTGCAGGAAACCACTTTTGCACTTGTATTAGTGTGGAAAAAACACTTTTTGCACTTGTGATAGTGTTGAAAAACCACTTTTCGCACTTGTGTTAGTGTTGAAAAACCACTTTTCGCACTTGTGTTAGTGTTGAAAAACCACTTTTCGCACTTGTGTTGGTGCAGGAAACCACTTTTGCACTTGTATTAGTGTGGAAAAAACACTTTTCGCACTTGTGTTAGTGTTGAAAAACCACTTTTCGCACTTGTGTTAGTGTTGAAAAACCACTTTTCGCACTTGTGTTGGTGCAGGAAACCACTTTTGCACTTGTATTAGAGTGGAAAAACCACTTTTTGCACTTGTGTTAGTGTTGAAAAACCACTTTTCGCACTTGTGTTAGTGTTGAAAAACCACTTTTCGCACTTGTGTTGGTGCAGGAAACCACTTTTGCACTTGTATTAGTGTGGAAAAAACACTTTTCGCACTTGTGTTAGTGTTGAAAAACCACTTTTCGCACTTGTGTTAGTGTTGAAAAACCACTTTTCGCACTTGTGTTAGTGTTGAAAAACAACTTTTCGCACTTGTGTTAGTGTTGAAAAACCACTTTCCGCACTTGTGTTGGTGCAGGAAACCACTTTTGCACTTGTATTAGTGTGGAAAAAACACTTTTTGCACTTGTGATAGTGTTGAAAAACCACTTTTCGCACTTGTGTTAGTGTTGAAAAACCACTTTTCGCACTTGTGTTAGTGTTGAAAAACCACTTTTCGCACTTGTGTTGGTGCAGGAAACCACTTTTGCACTTGTATTAGTATGGAAAAAACACTTTTTGCACTTGTGATACTGTTGAAAAACCACTTTTCGCACTTGTGTTAGTGTTGAAAAACCACTTTTAGCACTTGTGTTAGTGTTGAAAAACCACTTTTCGCACTTGTGTTGGTGCAGGAAACCACGTTTGCACTTGTATTAGTGTGGAAAAAACACTTTTTGCACTTGTGATAGTGTTGAAAAACCACTTTTCGCACTTGTGTTAGTGTTGAAAAACCACTTTTCGCACTTGTGTTAGTGTTGAAAAACCACTTTTCGCACTTGTGTTGGTGCAGGAAACCACTTTTGCACTTGTATTAGTGTGGAAAAACCACTTTTCGCACTTGTGTTAGTGTTGAAAAACCACTTTTCGCACTTGTGTTAATGTTGAAAAACCACTTTTCGCACTTGTGTTGGTGCAGGAAACCACTTTTGCACTTGTATTAGTGTGGAAAAAACACTTTTTGCACTTGTGATAGTGTTGAAAAACCACTTTTCGCACTTGTGTTAGTGTTGAAAAACCACTTTTCGCACTTGTGTTGGTGCAGTAAACCACTTTTGCACTTGTATTAGTGTGGAAAAACCACTTTTTGCACTTGTGTTAGTGTTGAAAAACCACTTTTCGCACTTGTGTTAGTGTTGAAAAACCACTTTTCGCACTTGTGTTGGTGCAGGAAACTACTTTTGCACTTGTATAAGTGTGGAAAAACCACTTTTCGCACTTGTATTAGTGTTGAAAAAGCACATTTCGCACTTGTGTTGGTGCAGTAAACCACTTTTGCACTTGTATTAGTGTGGAAAAAACACTTTTCGCACTTGTGTTATTGTTGAAAAACCACTTTTCGCACTTGTGTTAGTGTTGAAAAACCACTTTTCGCCCTTGTGTTAGTGTTGAAAAACCACTTTTCGCACTTGTGTTGGTGCAGGAAACCACTTTTGCACTTGTATTAGTGTGGAAAAAACACTTTTTGCACTTGTGATAGTGTTGAAAAACCCCTTTTCGCACTTGTGTTAGTGTTGAAAAACCACTTTTTGCACTTGTGTTGGTGCAGTAAACCACTTTTGCACTTGTATTAGTGTGGAAAAACCACTTTTCGCACTTGTGTTAATGTTGAAAAACCACTTTTCGCACTTGTGTTGGTGCAGGAAACCACTTTTGCACTTGTATTAGTGTGGAAAAAACACTTTTTGCACTTGTGATAGTGTTGAAAAACCACTTTTCGCACTTGTGTTAGTGTTGAAAAACCACTTTTCGCACTTGTGTTGGTGCAGTAAACCACTTTTGCACTTGTATTAGTGTGGAAAAACCACTTTTCGCACTTGTGTTAGTGTTGAAAAACCACTTTTCGCACTTGTGTTAGTGTTGAAAAACCACTTTTCGCACTTGTGTTGGTGCAGGAAACTACTTTTGCACTTGTATAAGTGTGGAAAAAACACTTTTTGCACTTGTGATAGTGTTGAAAAACCACTTTTCATACTTGTGTTAGTGTTGAAAAACCACTTTTCGCACTTGTATTAGTGTTGAAAAAGCACATTTCGCACTTGTGTTGGTGCAGTAAACCACTTTTGCACTTGTATTAGTGTGGAAAAAACACTTTTCGCACTTGTGTTATTGTTGAAAAACCACTTTTCGCACTTGTGTTAGTGTTGAAAAACCACTTTTCGCCCTTGTGTTAGTGTTGAAAAACCACTTTTCGCACTTGTGTTGGTGCAGGAAACCACTTTTGCACTTGTATTAGTGTGGCAAAAACACTTTTTGCACTTGTGATAGTGTTGAAAAACCCCTTTTCGCACTTGTGTTAGTATTGAAAAACCACTTTTCGCCCTTGTGTTGGTGCAGGAAACCACTTTTGCACTTGTATTAGTGTGGAAAAAACACTTTTTGCACTTGTGATAGTGTTGAAAAACCACTTTTCGCACTTGTGTTAGTGTTGAAAAACCACTTTTCGCACTTGTGTTGGTGTAGGAAACCACTTTTGCACTTGTATTAGTGTGGAAAAACCACTTTTCGCACTTGTGTTAGTGTTGAAAAACCACTTTTCGCACTTGTGTTAGTGTTGAAAAACCACTTTTCGCACTTGTGTTGGTGCAGCAAACCACTTTTGCACTTGTATTAGTGTGGTAAAAACACTTTTTGCACTTGTGATAGTGTTGAAAAACCACTTTTCGCACTTGTGTTAGTGTTGAAAAACCACTTTTCGCACTTGTGTTAGTGTTGAAAAACTACTTTTCGCACTTGTGTTGGTGCAGGAAACCACTTTTGCATTTGTATTAGTGTGGAAAAAACACTTTTCGCACTTGTGTTAGTGTTGAAAAACCACTTTTCGCACTTGTGTTAGTGTTGAAAAACCACTTTTCGCACTTGTGTTGGTGCAGGAAACCACTTTTGCACTTGTATTAGTGTGGAAAAAACACTTTTCGCACTTGTGTTATTGTTGAAAAACCACTTTTCGCACTTGTGTTAGTGTTGAAAAACCACTTTTCGCCCTTGTGTTAGTGTTGAAAAACCACTTTTCGCACTTGTGTTGGTGCAGGAAACCACTTTTGCACTTGTATTAGTGTGGAAAAAACACTTTTCGCACTTGTGTTATTGTTGAAAAACCACTTTTCGCACTTGTGTTAGTGTTGAAAAACCACTTTTCGCCCTTGTGTTAGTGTTGAAAAACCACTTTTCGCACTTGTGTTGGTGCAGGAAACCACTTTTGCACTTGTATTAGTGTGGAAAAAACACTTTCTGCACTTGTGATAGTGTTGCAAAACCCCTTTTCGCACTTGTGTTAGTGTTGAAAAACCACTTTTCGCACTTGTGTTGGTGCAGGAAACCACTTTTGCACTTGTATTAGTGTGGAAAAAACACTTTTTGCACTTGTGATAGTGTTGAAAAACCACTTTTCGCACTTGTGTTAGTATTGAAAAACCACTTTTCGCACTTTTGTTGGCGTAGGAAACCACTTTTGCACTTGTATTAGTGTGGAAAAAACACTTTTCGCACTTGTGTTAGTGTTGAAAAACCACTTTTCGCACTTGTGTTAGTGTTGAAAAACCACTTTTCGCACTTGTGTTGGTGCAGGAAACCACTTTTGCACTTGTATTAGAGTGGAAAAACCACTTTTTGCACTTGTGTTAGTGTTGAAAAACCACTTTTCGCACTTGTGTTAGTGTTGAAAAACCACTTTTCGCACTTGTGTTGGTGCAGGAAACCACTTTTGCACTTGTATTAGTGTGGAAAAAACACTTTTCGCACTTGTGTTAGTGTTGAAAAACCACTTTTCGCACTTGTGTTAGTGTTGAAAAACCACTTTTCGCACTTGTGTTAGTGTTGAAAAACAACTTTTCGCACTTGTGTTAGTGTTGAAAAACCACTTTCCGCACTTGTGTTGGTGCAGGAAACCACTTTTGCACTTGTATTAGTGTGGAAAAAACACTTTTTGCACTTGTGATAGTGTTGAAAAACCACTTTTCGCACTTGTGTTAGTGTTGAAAAACCACTTTTCGCACTTGTGTTAGTGTTGAAAAACCACTTTTCGCACTTGTGTTGGTGCAGGAAACCACTTTTGCACTTGTATTAGTGTGGAAAAAACACTTTTTGCACTTGTGATACTGTTGAAAAACCACTTTTCGCACTTGTGTTAGTGTTGAAAAACCACTTTTAGCACTTGTGTTAGTGTTGAAAAACCACTTTTCGCACTTGTGTTGGTGCAGGAAACCACGTTTGCACTTGTATTAGTGTGGAAAAAACACTTTTTGCACTTGTGATAGTGTTGAAAAACCACTTTTCGCACTTGTGTTAGTGTTGAAAAACCACTTTTCGCACTTGTGTTAGTGTTGAAAAACCACTTTTCGCACTTGTGTTGGTGCAGGAAACCACTTTTGCACTTGTATTAGTGTGGAAAAACCACTTTTCGCACTTGTGTTAGTGTTGAAAAACCACTTTTCGCACTTGTGTTAATGTTGAAAAACCACTTTTCGCACTTGTGTTGGTGCAGGAAACCACTTTTGCACTTGTATTAGTGTGGAAAAAAACACTTTTTGCACTTGTGATAGTGTTGAAAAACCACTTTTCGCACTTGTGTTAGTGTTGAAAAACCACTTTTCGCACTTGTGTTGGTGCAGTAAACCACTTTTGCACTTGTATTAGTGTGGAAAAACCACTTTTTGCACTTGTGTTAGTGTTGAAAAACCACTTTTCGCACTTGTGTTAGTGTTGAAAAACCACTTTTCGCACTTGTGTTGGTGCAGGAAACTACTTTTGCACTTGTATAAGTGTGGAAAAACCACTTTTCGCACTTGTATTAGTGTTGAAAAAGCACATTTCGCACTTGTGTTGGTGCAGTAAACCACTTTTGCACTTGTATTAGTGTGGAAAAAACACTTTACGCACTTGTGTTATTGTTGAAAAACCACTTTTCGCACTTGTGTTAGTGTTGAAAAACCACTTTTCGCCCTTGTGTTAGTGTTGAAAAACCACTTTTCGCACTTGTGTTGGTGCAGGAAACCACTTTTGCACTTGTATTAGTGTGGAAAAAACAACTTTTTGCACTTGTGATAGTGTTGAAAAACCCCTTTTCGCACTTGTGTTAGTGTTGAAAAACCACTTTTTGCACTTGTGTTGGTGCAGTAAACCACTTTTGCACTTGTATTAGTGTGGAAAAACCACTTTTCGCACTTGTGTTAATGTTGAAAAACCACTTTTCGCACTTGTGTTGGTGCAGGAAACCACTTTTGCACTTGTATTAGTGTGGAAAAAACACTTTTTGCACTTGTGATAGTGTTGAAAAACCACTTTTCGCACTTGTGTTAGTGTTGAAAAACCACTTTTCGCACTTGTGTTGGTGCAGTAAACCACTTTTGCACTTGTATTAGTGTGGAAAAACCACTTTTCGCACTTGTGTTAGTGTTGAAAAACCACTTTTCGCACTTGTGTTAGTGTTGAAAAACCACTTTTCGCACTTGTGTTGGTGCAGGAAACTACTTTTGCACTTGTATAAGTGTGGAAAAAACACTTTTTGCACTTGTGATAGTGTTGAAAAACCACTTTTCATACTTGTGTTAGTGTTGAAAAACCACTTTTCGCACTTGTATTAGTGTTGAAAAAGCACATTTCGCACTTGTGTTGGTGCAGTAAACCACTTTTGCACTTGTATTAGTGTGGAAAAAACACTTTTCGCACTTGTGTTATTGTTGAAAAACCACTTTTCGCACTTGTGTTAGTGTTGAAAAACCACTTTTCGCCCTTGTGTTAGTGTTGAAAAACCACTTTTCGCACTTGTGTTGGTGCAGGAAACCACTTTTGCACTTGTATTAGTGTGGCAAAAACACTTTTTGCACTTGTGATAGTGTTGAAAAACCCCTTTTCGCACTTGTGTTAGTATTGAAAAACCACTTTTCGCCCTTGTGTTGGTGCAGGAAACCACTTTTGCACTTGTATTAGTGTGGAAAAAACACTTTTTGCACTTGTGATAGTGTTGAAAAACCACTTTTCGCACTTGTGTTAGTGTTGAAAAACCACTTTTCGCACTTGTGTTGGTGTAGGAAACCACTTTTGCACTTGTATTAGTGTGGAAAAACCACTTTTCGCACTTGTGTTAGTGTTGAAAAACCACTTTTCGCACTTGTGTTAGTGTTGAAAAACCACTTTTCGCACTTGTGTTGGTGCAGCAAACCACTTTTGCACTTGTATTAGTGTGGTAAAAACACTTTTTGCACTTGTGATAGTGTTGAAAAACCACTTTTCGCACTTGTGTTAGTGTTGAAAAACCACTTTTCGCACTTGTGTTAGTGTTGAAAAACTACTTTTCGCACTTGTGTTGGTGCAGGAAACCACTTTTGCATTTGTATTAGTGTGGAAAAAACACTTTTCGCACTTGTGTTAGTGTTGAAAAACCACTTTTCGCACTTGTGTTAGTGTTGAAAAACCACTTTTCGCACTTGTGTTGGTGCAGGAAACCACTTTTGCACTTGTATTAGTGTGGAAAAAACACTTTTCGCACTTGTGTTATTGTTGAAAAACCACTTTTCGCACTTGTGTTAGTGTTGAAAAACCACTTTTCGCCCTTGTGTTAGTGTTGAAAAACCACTTTTCGCACTTGTGTTGGTGCAGGAAACCACTTTTGCACTTGTATTAGTGTGGAAAAAACACTTTTCGCACTTGTGTTATTGTTGAAAAACCACTTTTCGCACTTGTGTTAGTGTTGAAAAACCACTTTTCGCCCTTGTGTTAGTGTTGAAAAACCACTTTTCGCACTTGTGTTGGTGCAGGAAACCACTTTTGCACTTGTATTAGTGTGGAAAAAACACTTTCTGCACTTGTGATAGTGTTGCAAAACCCCTTTTCGCACTTGTGTTAGTGTTGAAAAACCACTTTTCGCACTTGTGTTGGTGCAGGAAACCACTTTTGCACTTGTATTAGTGTGGAAAAAACACTTTTTGCACTTGTGATAGTGTTGAAAAACCACTTTTCGCACTTGTGTTAGTATTGAAAAACCACTTTTCGCACTTTTGTTGGCGTAGGAAACCACTTTTGCACTTGTATTAGTGTGGAAAAACCACTTTTTGCACTTGTGATAGTGTTGAAAAACCACTTTTTGCACTTGTGATAGTGTTGAAAAACCACTTTTCGCACTTGTGTTAGTGTTGAAAAACCACTTTTCGCACTTGTGTTAGTGTTGAAAAACCACTTTTCGCACTTGTGTTAGTGTTGAAAAACCACTTTTTGCACTTGTGTTGGTGCAGCAAACCACTTTTGCACTTGTATTAGTGTGGAAAAAACACTTTTTGCACTTGTGATAGTGTTGAAAAACCACTTTTCGCACTTGTGTTAGTGTTGAAAAACCACTTTTCGCACTTGTGTTAGTGTTGAAAAACTACTTTTCGCACTTGTGTTGGTGCAGGAAACCACTTTTGCACTTGTATTAGTGTGGAAAAAACACTTTTCGCACTTGTGTTAGTGTTGAAAAACCACTTTTCGCACTTGTGTTAGTGTTGAAAAACCACTTTTCGCACTTGTGTTGGTGCAGGAAACCACTTTTGCACTTGTATTAGTGTGGAAAAAACACTTTTTGCACTTGTGATAGTGTTGAAAAACCACTTTTCGCACTTGTGTTAGTGTTGAAAAACCACTTTTCGCACTTGTGTTAGTGTTGAAAAACCACTTTTCGCACTTGTGTTGGTGCAGGAAACCACTTTTGCACTTGTATTAGTGTGGAAAAAAACAGTTTTCGCACTTGTGTTAGTGTTGAAAAACCACTTTTCGCACTTGTGTTAGTGTTGAAAAACCACTTTTCGCACTTGTGTTGGTGCAGGAAACCACTTTTGCACTTGTATTAGAGTGGAAAAACCACTTTTTGCACTTGTGTTAGTGTTGAAAAACCACTTTTTGCACTTGTGTTAGTGTTGAAAAACCACTTTTCGCACTTGTGTTAGTGTTGAAAAACCACTTTTCGCACTTGTGTTAGTGTTGAAAAACCACTTTCCGCACTTGTGTTGGTG
>NW_027619591.1:0-37852 GCF_964187855.1 Myxine glutinosa
TCGCACTTGTGTTAGTGTTGAAAAACCACTTTTCGCACTTGTGTTGGTGCAGGAAACCACTTTTGCACTTGTATTAGTGTGGAAAAAACACTTTTTGCACTTGTGATAGTGTTGAAAAACCACTTTTCACACTTGTGTTGGTGCAGGAAACCACTTTTGCACTTGTATTAGTGTGGAAAAAACACTTTTCGCACTTGTGTTAGTGTTGAAAAACCACTTTTCGCACTTGTGTTAGTGTTGAAAAAACACTTTTCGCACTTGTGTTGGTGCAGGAAACCACTTTTGCACTTGTATTAGTGTGGAAAAAACACTTTTCGCACTTGTGTTAGTGTTGAAAAACCACTTTTCGCACTTGTGTTAGTGTTGAAAAACCACTTTTCGCACTTGTGTTAGTGTTGAAAAACCACTTTTCGCAGTTGTGTTAGTGTTAAAAAACCACTTTTCGCACTTGTGTTGGTGCAGGAAACCACTTTTGCACTTGTATTAGTGTGGAAAAAAACACTTTTTGCACTTGTGATAGTGTTGAAAAACCACTTTTCGCACTTGTGTTAGTGTTGAAAAAACACTTTTTGCACTTGTGATAGTGTTGAAAACCACTTTTCGCACTTGTGTTAGTGTTGAAAAACCACTTTTCGCACTTGTGTTGGTGCAGGAAACCACTTTTGCACTTGTATTAGTGTGGAAAAAGCACTTTTCGCACTTGTGTTAGTGTTGAAAAACCACTTTTCGCACTTGTGTTAGTGTTGAAAAACCACTTTTCGCACTTGTGTTGGTGCAGGAAACCACTTTTGCACTTGTATTAGTGTGGCAAAACCACTTTTTGCACTTGTGTTAGTGTTGAAAAACCACTTTTCGCACTTGTGTTGGTGCAGGAAACCACTTTTGCACTTGTATTAGTGTGGAAAAACCACTTTTCACACTTGTGTTAGTGTTGAAAAACCACTTTTCGCACTTGTGTTAGTGTTGAAAAACCACTTTTCGCACTTGTGTTAGTGTTGAAAAACCACTTTTCGCACTTGTGTTGGTGCAGGAAACCACTTTTGCACTTGTATAAGTGTGGAAAAAACACTTTTTGCACTTGTGATAGTGTTGAAAAACCACTTTTCGCACTTGTGTTAGTGTTGAAAAACCCCTTTTCGCACTTCTGTTAGTGTTGAAAAACCACTTTTCGCACTTGTGTTGGTGCAGGAAACCACTTTTGCACTTGTTTTAGTGTGGAAAAAACACTTTTTGCACTTGTGATAGTGCTGAAAAACCACTTTTCGCACTTGTGTTAGTGTTGAAAAACCACTTTTCGCACTTGTGTTAGTGTTGAAAAACCACTTTTCGCACTTGTGTTGGTGCAGGAAACCACTTTTGCACTTGTATAAGTGTGGAAAAAAACACTTTTTGCACTTGTGATAGTGTTGAAAAACCACTTTTCGCACTTGTGTTAGTGTTGAAAAACCACTTTTTGCACTTCTGTTAGTGTTGAAAAACCACTTTTCGCACTTGTGTTGGTGCAGGAAACCACTTTTGCACTTGTTTTAGTGTGGAAAAAACACTTTTTGCACTTGTGATAGTGCTGAAAAACCATTTTTCGCACTTGTGTTAGTGTTGAAAAACCACTTTTCGCACTTGTGTTGGTGCAGGAAACCACTTTTGCACTTATATTAGTGTGGAAAAAACACTTTTTGCACTTGTGATAGTGTTGAAAAACCACTTTTCGCACTTGTGTTAGGGATGAAAAACCACTTTTCGCACTTGTGTTGGTGCAGGAAACCACTTTTGCACTTGTATTAGTGTGGAAAAAACACTTTTTGCACTTGCGATAGTGTTGAAAAACCACTTTTCACACTTGTGTTGGTGCAGGAAACCACTTTTGCACTTGTATTAGTGTGGAAAAAACACTTTTCGCACTTGTGTTAGTGTTGAAAAACCACTTTTCGCACTTGTGTTAGTGTTGAAAAAACACTTTTCGCACTTGTGTTGGTGCAGGAAACCACTTTTGCACTTGTATTAGTGTGGAAAAAACACTTTTTGCACTTGTGTTAGTGTTGAAAAACCACTTTTCGCACTTGTGTTAGTGTTGAAAAACCACTTTTCGCACTTGTGTTAGTGTTGAAAAACCACTTTTCGCAGTTGTGTTAGTGTTAAAAAAACCACTTTTCGCACTTGTGTTGGTGCAGGAAACCACTTTTGCACTTGTATTAGTGTGGAAAAAACACTTTTTGCACTTGTGATAGTGTTGAAAAACCACTTTTCGCACTTGTGTTAGTGTTGAAAAAACACTTTTTGCACTTGTGTTGGTGCAGGAAACCACTTTTGCACTTGTATTAGTGTGGAAAAACCACTTTTTGCACTTGTGTTAGTGTTGAAAAACCACTTTTCGCACTTGTGTTGGTGCAGGAAACCACTTTTGCACTTGTATTAGTGTGGAAAAACCACTTTTCGCACTTGTGTTAGTGTTGAAAAACCACTTTTCGCACTTGTGTTAGTGTTGAAAAACCACTTTTCGCACTTGTGTTAGTGTTGAAAAACCACTTTTCGCACTTGTGTTGGTGCAGGAAACCACTTTTGCACCTGTATTAGTGTGGAAAAAACACTTTTCGCACTTGTGTTAGTGTTGAAAAACCACTTTTCGCACTTGTGTTAGTGTTGAAAAACCACTTTTCTCACTTGTGTTAGTGTTGAAAAACCACTTTTCGCACTTGTGTTGGTGCAGGAAACCACTTTTGCACTTGTATTAGTGTGGAAAAAACACTTTTCGCACTTGTGTTAGTGTTGAAAAACCACTTTTCGCACTTGTGTTAGTGTTGAAAAACCACTTTTCGCACTTCTGTTAGTGTTGAAAAACCACTTTTCGCACTTGTGTTGGTGCAGGAAACCACTTTTGCACTTGTTTTAGTGTGGAAAAAACACTTTTTGCACTTGTGATAGTGCTGAAAACCCACTTTTCGCACTTGTGTTAGTGTTGAAAAACCACTTTTCGCACTTGTGTTAGTGTTGAAAAACCACTTTTCGCACCTGTGTTGGTGCAGGAAACCACTTTTGCACTTGTATAAGTGTGGAAAAAACACTTTTTGCACTTGTGATAGTGTTGAAAAACCACTTTTCGCACTTGTGTTAGTGTTGAAAAACCACTTTTCGCACTTCTGTTAGTGTTGAAAAACCACTTTTCGCACTTGTGTTGGTGCAGGAAACCACTTTTGCACTTGTTTTAGTGTGGAAAAAACACTTTTTGCACTTGTGATAGTGCTGAAAAACCACTTTTCGCACTTGTGTTAGTGTTGAAAAACCACTTTTCGCACTTGTGTTGGTGCAGGAAACCACTTTTGCACTTGTATTAGTGTGGAAAAAACACTTTTTGCACTTGTGATAGTGTTGAAAAACCACTTTTCACACTTGTGTTGGTGCAGGAAACCACTTTTGCACTTGTATTAGTGTGGAAAAAACACTTTTCGCACTTGTGTTAGTGTTGAAAAACCACTTTTCGCACTTGTGTTAGTGTTGAAAAAACACTTTTCGCACTTGTGTTGGTGCAGGAAACCACTTTTGCACTTGTATTAGTGTGGAAAAAACACTTTTCGCACTTGTGTTAGTGTTGAAAAACCACTTTTCGCACTTGTGTTAGTGTTGAAAAACCACTTTTCGCACTTGTGTTAGTGTTGAAAAACCACTTTTCGCAGTTGTGTTAGTGTTAAAAAACCACTTTTCGCACTTGTGTTGGTGCAGGAAACCACTTTTGCACTTGTATTAGTGTGGAAAAAAATACTTTTTGCACTTGTGATAGTGTTGAAAAACCACTTTTCGCACTTGTGTTAGTGTTGAAAAAACACTTTTTGCACTTGTGATAGTGTTGAAAAACCACTTTTCGCACTTGTGTTAGTGTTGAAAAACCACTTTTCGCACTTGTGTTGGTGCAGGAAACCACTTTTGCACTTGTATTAGTGTGGAAAAAGCACTTTTCGCACTTGTGTTAGTGTTGAAAAACCACTTTTCGCACTTGTGTTAGTGTTGAAAAACCACTTTCCGCACTTGTGTTGGTGCAGGAAACCACTTTTGCACTTGTATTAGTGTGGCAAAACCACTTTTTGCACTTGTGTTAGTGTTGAAAAACCACTTTTCGCACTTGTGTTGGTGCAGGAAACCACTTTTGCACTTGTATTAGTGTGGAAAAACCACTTTTCACACTTGTGTTAGTGTTGAAAAACCACTTTTCGCACTTGTGTTAGTGTTGAAAAACCACTTTTCGCACTTATGTTAGTGTTGAAAAACCACTTTTCGCACTTGTGTTGGTGCAGGAAACCACTTTTGCACTTGTATAAGTGTGGAAAAAACACTTTTTGCACTTGTGATAGTGTTGAAAAACCACTTTTCGCACTTGTGTTAGTGTTGAAAAACCACTTTTCGCACTTCTGTTAGTGTTGAAAAACCACTTTTCGCACTTGTGTTGGTGCAGGAAACCACTTTTGCACTTGTTTTAGTGTGGAAAAAACACTTTTTGCACTTGTGATAGTGCTGAAAAACCACTTTTCGCACTTGTGTTAGTGTTGAAAAACCACTTTTCGCACTTGTGTTAGTGTTGAAAAACCACTTTTCGCACTTGTGTTGGTGCAGGAAACCACTTTTGCACTTGTATAAGTGTGGAAAAAACACTTTTTGCACTTGTGATAGTGTTGAAAAACCACTTTTCGCAATTGTGTTAGTGTTGAAAAACCACTTTTCGCACTTCTGTTAGTGTTGAAAAACCACTTTTCGCACTTGTGTTGGTGCAGGAAACCACTTTTGCACTTGTTTTAGTGTGGAAAAAACACTTTTTGCACTTGTGATAGTGCTGAAAAACCATTTTTCGCACTTGTGTTAGTGTTGAAAAACCACTTTTCGCACTTGTGTTGGTGCAGGAAACCACTTTTGCACTTATATTAGTGTGGAAAAAAACACTTTTTGCACTTGTGATAGTGTTGAAAAACCACTTTTCGCACTTGTGTTAGGGTTGAAAAACCACTTTTCGCACTTGTGTTGGTGCAGGAAACCACTTTTGCACTTGTATTAGTGTGGAAAAAACACTTTTTGCACTTGTGATAGTGTTGAAAAACCACTTTTCACACTTGTGTTGGTGCAGGAAACCACTTTTGCACTTGTATTAGTGTGGAAAAAACACTTTTCGCACTTCTGTTAGTGTTGAAAAACCACTTTTCGCACTTGTGTTGGTGCAGGAAACCACTTTTGCACTTGTTTTAGTGTGGAAAAAACACTTTTTGCACTTGTGATAGTGCTGAAAAACCACTTTTCGCACTTGTGTTAGTGTTGAAAAACCACTTTTCGCACTTGTGTTGGTGCAGGAAACTACTTTTGCACTTATATTAGTGTGGAAAAAACACTTTTTGCACTTGTGATAGTGTTGAAAAAACCACTTTTCGCACTTGTGTTAGTGTTGAAAAACCACTTTTCGCACTTGTGTTGGTGCAGGAAACCACTTTTGCACTTGTATTAGTGTGGAAAAAACACTTTTTGCACTTGTGATAGTGTTGAAAAACCACTTTTCACACTTGTGTTGGTGCAGGAAACCACTTTTGCACTTGTATTAGTGTGGAAAAAACACTTTTCGCACTTGTGTTAGTGTTGAAAAACCACTTTTCGCACTTGTGTTAGTGTTGAAAAAACACTTTTCGCACTTGTGTTGGTGCAGGAAACACTTTTGCACTTGTATTAGTGTGGAAAAAACACTTTTCGCACTTGTGTTAGTGTTGAAAAACCACTTTTCGCACTTGTGTTAGTGTTGAAAAACCACTTTTCGCACTTGTGTTAGTGTTGAAAAACCACTTTTCGCAGTTGTGTTAGTGTTAAAAAACCACTTTTCGCACTTGTGTTGGTGCAGGAAACCACTTTTGCACTTGTATTAGTGTGGAAAAAAACACTTTTTGCACTTGTGATAGTGTTGAAAAACCACTTTTCGCACTTGTGTTAGTGTTGAAAAAACACTTTTTGCACTTGTGATAGTGTTGAAAACCACTTTTCGCACTTGTGTTAGTGTTGAAAAACCACTTTTCGCACTTGTGTTGGTGCAGGAAACCACTTTTGCACTTGTATTAGTGTGGAAAAAGCACTTTTCGCACTTGTGTTAGTGTTGAAAAACCACTTTTCGCACTTGTGTTAGTGTTGAAAAACCACTTTTCGCACTTGTGTTGGTGCAGGAAACCACTTTTGCACTTGTATTAGTGTGGCAAAACCACTTTTGCACTTGTGTTAGTGTTGAAAAACCACTTTTCGCACTTGTGTTGGTGCAGGAAACCACTTTTGCACTTGTATTAGTGTGGAAAAACCACTTTTCACACTTGTGTTAGTGTTGAAAAACCACTTTTCGCACTTGTGTTAGTGTTGAAAAACCACTTTTCGCACTTGTGTTAGTGTTGAAAAACCACTTTTCGCACTTGTGTTGGTGCAGGAAACCACTTTTGCACTTGTATAAGTGTGGAAAAAACACTTTTTGCACTTGTGATAGTGTTGAAAAACCACTTTTCGCACTTGTGTTAGTGTTGAAAAACCCCTTTTCGCACTTCTGTTAGTGTTGAAAAACCACTTTTCGCACTTGTGTTGGTGCAGGAAACCACTTTTGCACTTGTTTTAGTGTGGAAAAAACACTTTTTGCACTTGTGATAGTGCTGAAAAACCACTTTTCGCACTTGTGTTAGTGTTGAAAAACCACTTTTCGCACTTGTGTTAGTGTTGAAAAACCACTTTTCGCACTTGTGTTGGTGCAGGAAACCACTTTTGCACTTGTATAAGTGTGGAAAAAACACTTTTTGCACTTGTGATAGTGTTGAAAAACCACTTTTCGCACTTGTGTTAGTGTTGAAAAACCACTTTTTGCACTTCTGTTAGTGTTGAAAAACCACTTTTCGCACTTGTGTTGGTGCAGGAAACCACTTTTGCACTTGTTTTAGTGTGGAAAAAACACTTTTTGCACTTGTGATAGTGCTGAAAAACCATTTTTCGCACTTGTGTTAGTGTTGAAAAACCACTTTTCGCACTTGTGTTGGTGCAGGAAACCACTTTTGCACTTATATTAGTGTGGAAAAAACACTTTTTGCACTTGTGATAGTGTTGAAAAACCACTTTTCGCACTTGTGTTAGGGATGAAAAACCACTTTTCGCACTTGTGTTGGTGCAGGAAACCACTTTTGCACTTGTATTAGTGTGGAAAAAACACTTTTTGCACTTGCGATAGTGTTGAAAAACCACTTTTCACACTTGTGTTGGTGCAGGAAACCACTTTTGCACTTGTATTAGTGTGGAAAAAACACTTTTCGCACTTGTGTTAGTGTTGAAAAACCACTTTTCGCACTTGTGTTAGTGTTGAAAAAACACTTTTCGCACTTGTGTTGGTGCAGGAAACCACTTTTGCACTTGTATTAGTGTGGAAAAAACACTTTTTGCACTTGTGTTAGTGTTGAAAAACCACTTTTCGCACTTGTGTTAGTGTTGAAAAACCACTTTTCGCACTTGTGTTAGTGTTGAAAAACCACTTTTCGCAGTTGTGTTAGTGTTAAAAAAACCACTTTTCGCACTTGTGTTGGTGCAGGAAACCACTTTTGCACTTGTATTAGTGTGGAAAAAACACTTTTTGCACTTGTGATAGTGTTGAAAAACCACTTTTCGCACTTGTGTTAGTGTTGAAAAAACACTTTTTGCACTTGTGTTGGTGCAGGAAACCACTTTTGCACTTGTATTAGTGTGGAAAAACCACTTTTTGCACTTGTGTTAGTGTTGAAAAACCACTTTTCGCACTTGTGTTGGTGCAGGAAACCACTTTTGCACTTGTATTAGTGTGGAAAAACCACTTTTCGCACTTGTGTTAGTGTTGAAAAACCACTTTTCGCACTTGTGTTAGTGTTGAAAAACCACTTTTCGCACTTGTGTTAGTGTTGAAAAACCACTTTTCGCACTTGTGTTGGTGCAGGAAACCACTTTTGCACCTGTATTAGTGTGGAAAAAACACTTTTCGCACTTGTGTTAGTGTTGAAAAACCACTTTTCGCACTTGTGTTAGTGTTGAAAAACCACTTTTCTCACTTGTGTTAGTGTTGAAAAACCACTTTTCGCACTTGTGTTGGTGCAGGAAACCACTTTTGCACTTGTATTAGTGTGGAAAAAACACTTTTCGCACTTGTGTTAGTGTTGAAAAACCACTTTTCGCACTTGTGTTAGTGTTGAAAAACCACTTTTCGCACTTCTGTTAGTGTTGAAAAACCACTTTTCGCACTTGTGTTGGTGCAGGAAACCACTTTTGCACTTGTTTTAGTGTGGAAAAAACACTTTTTGCACTTGTGATAGTGCTGAAAACCCACTTTTCGCACTTGTGTTAGTGTTGAAAAACCACTTTTCGCACTTGTGTTAGTGTTGAAAAACCACTTTTCGCACCTGTGTTGGTGCAGGAAACCACTTTTGCACTTGTATAAGTGTGGAAAAAACACTTTTTGCACTTGTGATAGTGTTGAAAAACCACTTTTCGCACTTGTGTTAGTGTTGAAAAACCACTTTTCGCACTTCTGTTAGTGTTGAAAAACCACTTTTCGCACTTGTGTTGGTGCAGGAAACCACTTTTGCACTTGTTTTAGTGTGGAAAAAACACTTTTTGCACTTGTGATAGTGCTGAAAAACCACTTTTCGCACTTGTGTTAGTGTTGAAAAACCACTTTTCGCACTTGTGTTGGTGCAGGAAACCACTTTTGCACTTGTATTAGTGTGGAAAAAACACTTTTTGCACTTGTGATAGTGTTGAAAAACCACTTTTCACACTTGTGTTGGTGCAGGAAACCACTTTTGCACTTGTATTAGTGTGGAAAAAACACTTTTCGCACTTGTGTTAGTGTTGAAAAACCACTTTTCGCACTTGTGTTAGTGTTGAAAAAACACTTTTCGCACTTGTGTTGGTGCAGGAAACCACTTTTGCACTTGTATTAGTGTGGAAAAAACACTTTTCGCACTTGTGTTAGTGTTGAAAAACCACTTTTCGCACTTGTGTTAGTGTTGAAAAACCACTTTTCGCACTTGTGTTAGTGTTGAAAAACCACTTTTCGCAGTTGTGTTAGTGTTAAAAAACCACTTTTCGCACTTGTGTTGGTGCAGGAAACCACTTTTGCACTTGTATTAGTGTGGAAAAAAATACTTTTTGCACTTGTGATAGTGTTGAAAAACCACTTTTCGCACTTGTGTTAGTGTTGAAAAAACACTTTTTGCACTTGTGATAGTGTTGAAAAACCACTTTTCGCACTTGTGTTAGTGTTGAAAAACCACTTTTCGCACTTGTGTTGGTGCAGGAAACCACTTTTGCACTTGTATTAGTGTGGAAAAAGCACTTTTCGCACTTGTGTTAGTGTTGAAAAACCACTTTTCGCACTTGTGTTAGTGTTGAAAAACCACTTTCCGCACTTGTGTTGGTGCAGGAAACCACTTTTGCACTTGTATTAGTGTGGCAAAACCACTTTTTGCACTTGTGTTAGTGTTGAAAAACCACTTTTCGCACTTGTGTTGGTGCAGGAAACCACTTTTGCACTTGTATTAGTGTGGAAAAACCACTTTTCACACTTGTGTTAGTGTTGAAAAACCACTTTTCGCACTTGTGTTAGTGTTGAAAAACCACTTTTCGCACTTATGTTAGTGTTGAAAAACCACTTTTCGCACTTGTGTTGGTGCAGGAAACCACTTTTGCACTTGTATAAGTGTGGAAAAAACACTTTTTGCACTTGTGATAGTGTTGAAAAACCACTTTTCGCACTTGTGTTAGTGTTGAAAAACCACTTTTCGCACTTCTGTTAGTGTTGAAAAACCACTTTTCGCACTTGTGTTGGTGCAGGAAACCACTTTTGCACTTGTTTTAGTGTGGAAAAAACACTTTTTGCACTTGTGATAGTGCTGAAAAACCACTTTTCGCACTTGTGTTAGTGTTGAAAAACCACTTTTCGCACTTGTGTTAGTGTTGAAAAACCACTTTTCGCACTTGTGTTGGTGCAGGAAACCACTTTTGCACTTGTATAAGTGTGGAAAAAACACTTTTTGCACTTGTGATAGTGTTGAAAAACCACTTTTCGCAATTGTGTTAGTGTTGAAAAACCACTTTTCGCACTTCTGTTAGTGTTGAAAAACCACTTTTCGCACTTGTGTTGGTGCAGGAAACCACTTTTGCACTTGTTTTAGTGTGGAAAAAACACTTTTTGCACTTGTGATAGTGCTGAAAAACCATTTTTCGCACTTGTGTTAGTGTTGAAAAACCACTTTTCGCACTTGTGTTGGTGCAGGAAACCACTTTTGCACTTATATTAGTGTGGAAAAAACACTTTTTGCACTTGTGATAGTGTTGAAAAACCACTTTTCGCACTTGTGTTAGGGTTGAAAAACCACTTTTCGCACTTGTGTTGGTGCAGGAAACCACTTTTGCACTTGTATTAGTGTGGAAAAAACACTTTTTGCACTTGTGATAGTGTTGAAAAACCACTTTTCACACTTGTGTTGGTGCAGGAAACCACTTTTGCACTTGTATTAGTGTGGAAAAAACACTTTTCGCACTTCTGTTAGTGTTGAAAAACCACTTTTCGCACTTGTGTTGGTGCAGGAAACCACTTTTGCACTTGTTTTAGTGTGGAAAAAACACTTTTTGCACTTGTGATAGTGCTGAAAAACCACTTTTCGCACTTGTGTTAGTGTTGAAAAACCACTTTTCGCACTTGTGTTGGTGCAGGAAACTACTTTTGCACTTATATTAGTGTGGAAAAAACACTTTTTGCACTTGTGATAGTGTTGAAAAACCACTTTTCGCACTTGTGTTAGTGTTGAAAAACCACTTTTCGCACTTGTGTTGGTGCAGGAAACCACTTTTGCACTTGTATTAGTGTGGAAAAAACACTTTTTGCACTTGTGATAGTGTTGAAAAACCACTTTTCACACTTGTGTTGGTGCAGGAAACCACTTTTGCACTTGTATTAGTGTGGAAAAAACACTTTTCGCACTTGTGTTAGTGTTGAAAAACCACTTTTCGCACTTGTGTTAGTGTTGAAAAAACACTTTTCGCACTTGTGTTGGTGCAGGAAACCACTTTTGCACTTGTATTAGTGTGGAAAAAACACTTTTCGCACTTGTGTTAGTGTTGAAAAACCACTTTTCGCACTTGTGTTAGTGTTGAAAAACCACTTTTCGCACTTGTGTTAGTGTTGAAAAACCACTTTTCGCAGTTGTGTTAGTGTTAAAAAACCACTTTTCGCACTTGTGTTGGTGCAGGAAACCACTTTTGCACTTGTATTAGTGTGGAAAAAAACACTTTTTGCACTTGTGATAGTGTTGAAAAACCACTTTTCGCACTTGTGTTAGTGTTGAAAAAACACTTTTTGCACTTGTGATAGTGTTGAAAACCACTTTTCGCACTTGTGTTAGTGTTGAAAAACCACTTTTCGCACTTGTGTTGGTGCAGGAAACCACTTTTGCACTTGTATTAGTGTGGAAAAAGCACTTTTCGCACTTGTGTTAGTGTTGAAAAACCACTTTTCGCACTTGTGTTAGTGTTGAAAAACCACTTTTCGCACTTGTGTTGGTGCAGGAAACCACTTTTGCACTTGTATTAGTGTGGCAAAACCACTTTTTGCACTTGTGTTAGTGTTGAAAAACCACTTTTCGCACTTGTGTTGGTGCAGGAAACCACTTTTGCACTTGTATTAGTGTGGAAAAACCACTTTTCACACTTGTGTTAGTGTTGAAAAACCACTTTTCGCACTTGTGTTAGTGTTGAAAAACCACTTTTCGCACTTGTGTTAGTGTTGAAAAACCACTTTTCGCACTTGTGTTGGTGCAGGAAACCACTTTTGCACTTGTATAAGTGTGGAAAAAACACTTTTTGCACTTGTGATAGTGTTGAAAAACCACTTTTCGCACTTGTGTTAGTGTTGAAAAACCCCTTTTCGCACTTCTGTTAGTGTTGAAAAACCACTTTTCGCACTTGTGTTGGTGCAGGAAACCACTTTTGCACTTGTTTTAGTGTGGAAAAAACACTTTTTGCACTTGTGATAGTGCTGAAAAACCACTTTTCGCACTTGTGTTAGTGTTGAAAAACCACTTTTCGCACTTGTGTTAGTGTTGAAAAACCACTTTTCGCACTTGTGTTGGTGCAGGAAACCACTTTTGCACTTGTATAAGTGTGGAAAAAACACTTTTTGCACTTGTGATAGTGTTGAAAAACCACTTTTCGCACTTGTGTTAGTGTTGAAAAACCACTTTTTGCACTTCTGTTAGTGTTGAAAAACCACTTTTCGCACTTGTGTTGGTGCAGGAAACCACTTTTGCACTTGTTTTAGTGTGGAAAAAACACTTTTTGCACTTGTGATAGTGCTGAAAAACCATTTTTCGCACTTGTGTTAGTGTTGAAAAACCACTTTTCGCACTTGTGTTGGTGCAGGAAACCACTTTTGCACTTATATTAGTGTGGAAAAAACACTTTTTGCACTTGTGATAGTGTTGAAAAACCACTTTTCGCACTTGTGTTAGGGATGAAAAACCACTTTTCGCACTTGTGTTGGTGCAGGAAACCACTTTTGCACTTGTATTAGTGTGGAAAAAACACTTTTTGCACTTGCGATAGTGTTGAAAAACCACTTTTCACACTTGTGTTGGTGCAGGAAACCACTTTTGCACTTGTATTAGTGTGGAAAAAACACTTTTCGCACTTGTGTTAGTGTTGAAAAACCACTTTTCGCACTTGTGTTAGTGTTGAAAAAACACTTTTCGCACTTGTGTTGGTGCAGGAAACCACTTTTGCACTTGTATTAGTGTGGAAAAAACACTTTTTGCACTTGTGTTAGTGTTGAAAAACCACTTTTCGCACTTGTGTTAGTGTTGAAAAACCACTTTTCGCACTTGTGTTAGTGTTGAAAAACCACTTTTCGCAGTTGTGTTAGTGTTAAAAAAACCACTTTTCGCACTTGTGTTGGTGCAGGAAACCACTTTTGCACTTGTATTAGTGTGGAAAAAACACTTTTTGCACTTGTGATAGTGTTGAAAAACCACTTTTCGCACTTGTGTTAGTGTTGAAAAAACACTTTTTGCACTTGTGTTGGTGCAGGAAACCACTTTTGCACTTGTATTAGTGTGGAAAAACCACTTTTTGCACTTGTGTTAGTGTTGAAAAACCACTTTTCGCACTTGTGTTGGTGCAGGAAACCACTTTTGCACTTGTATTAGTGTGGAAAAACCACTTTTCGCACTTGTGTTAGTGTTGAAAAACCACTTTTCGCACTTGTGTTAGTGTTGAAAAACCACTTTTCGCACTTGTGTTAGTGTTGAAAAACCACTTTTCGCACTTGTGTTGGTGCAGGAAACCACTTTTGCACCTGTATTAGTGTGGAAAAAACACTTTTCGCACTTGTGTTAGTGTTGAAAAACCACTTTTCGCACTTGTGTTAGTGTTGAAAAACCACTTTTCTCACTTGTGTTAGTGTTGAAAAACCACTTTTCGCACTTGTGTTGGTGCAGGAAACCACTTTTGCACTTGTATTAGTGTGGAAAAAACACTTTTCGCACTTGTGTTAGTGTTGAAAAACCACTTTTCGCACTTGTGTTAGTGTTGAAAAACCACTTTTCGCACTTCTGTTAGTGTTGAAAAACCACTTTTCGCACTTGTGTTGGTGCAGGAAACCACTTTTGCACTTGTTTTAGTGTGGAAAAAACACTTTTTGCACTTGTGATAGTGCTGAAAAACCACTTTTCGCACTTGTGTTAGTGTTGAAAAACCACTTTTCGCACTTGTGTTAGTGTTGAAAAACCACTTTTCGCACTTGTGTTGGTGCAGGAAACCACTTTTGCACTTGTATAAGTGTGGAAAAAACACTTTTTGCACTTGTGATAGTGTTGAAAAACCACTTTTCGCACTTGTGTTAGTGTTGAAAAACCACTTTTCGCACTTCTGTTAGTGTTGAAAAACCACTTTTCGCACTTGTGTTGGTGCAGGAAACCACTTTTGCACTTGTTTTAGTGTGGAAAAAACACTTTTTGCACTTGTGATAGTGCTGAAAAACCACTTTTCGCACTTGTGTTAGTGTTGAAAAACCACTTTTCGCACTTGTGTTGGTGCAGGAAACCACTTTTGCACTTGTATTAGTGTGGAAAAAACACTTTTTGCACTTGTGATAGTGTTGAAAAACCACTTTTCACACTTGTGTTGGTGCAGGAAACCACTTTTGCACTTGTATTAGTGTGGAAAAAACACTTTTCGCACTTGTGTTAGTGTTGAAAAACCACTTTTCGCACTTGTGTTAGTGTTGAAAAAACACTTTTCGCACTTGTGTTGGTGCAGGAAACCACTTTTGCACTTGTATTAGTGTGGAAAAAACACTTTTCGCACTTGTGTTAGTGTTGAAAAACCACTTTTCGCACTTGTGTTAGTGTTGAAAAACCACTTTTCGCACTTGTGTTAGTGTTGAAAAACCACTTTTCGCAGTTGTGTTAGTGTTAAAAAAACACTTTTCGCACTTGTGTTGGTGCAGGAAACCACTTTTGCACTTGTATTAGTGTGGAAAAAAACACTTTTTGCACTTGTGATAGTGTTGAAAAACCACTTTTCGCACTTGTGTTAGTGTTGAAAAAACACTTTTTGCACTTGTGATAGTGTTGAAAAACCACTTTTCGCACTTGTGTTAGTGTTGAAAAACCACTTTTCGCACTTGTGTTGGTGCAGGAAACCACTTTTGCACTTGTATTAGTGTGGAAAAAGCACTTTTCGCACTTGTGTTAGTGTTGAAAAACCACTTTTCGCACTTGTGTTAGTGTTGAAAAACCACTTTCCGCACTTGTGTTGGTGCAGGAAACCACTTTTGCACTTGTATTAGTGTGGCAAAACCACTTTTTGCACTTGTGTTAGTGTTGAAAAACCACTTTTCGCACTTGTGTTGGTGCAGGAAACCACTTTTGCACTTGTATTAGTGTGGAAAAACCACTTTTCACACTTGTGTTAGTGTTGAAAAACCACTTTTCGCACTTGTGTTAGTGTTGAAAAACCACTTTTCGCACTTATGTTAGTGTTGAAAAACCACTTTTCGCACTTGTGTTGGTGCAGGAAACCACTTTTGCACTTGTATAAGTGTGGAAAAAACACTTTTTGCACTTGTGATAGTGTTGAAAAACCACTTTTCGTACTTGTGTTAGTGTTGAAAAACCACTTTTCGCACTTCTGTTAGTGTTGAAAAACCACTTTTCGCACTTGTGTTGGTGCAGGAAACCACTTTTGCACTTGTTTTAGTGTGGAAAAAACACTTTTTGCACTTGTGATAGTGCTGAAAAACCACTTTTCGCACTTGTGTTAGTGTTGAAAAACCACTTTTCGCACTTGTGTTAGTGTTGAAAAACCACTTTTCGCACTTGTGTTGGTGCAGGAAACCACTTTTGCACTTGTATAAGTGTGGAAAAAACACTTTTTGCACTTGTGATAGTGTTGAAAAACCACTTTTCGCACTTGTGTTAGTGTTGAAAAACCACTTTTTGCACTTCTGTTAGTGTTGAAAAACCACTTTTCGCACTTGTGTTGGTGCAGGAAACCACTTTTGCACTTGTTTTAGTGTGGAAAAAACACTTTTTGCACTTGTGATAGTGCTGAAAAACCATTTTTCGCACTTGTGTTAGTGTTGAAAAACCACTTTTCGCACTTGTGTTGGTGCAGGAAACCACTTTTGCACTTATATTAGTGTGGAAAAAACACTTTTTGCACTTGTGATAGTGTTGAAAAACCACTTTTCGCACTTGTGTTAGGGTTGAAAAACCACTTTTCGCACTTGTGTTGGTGCAGGAAACCACTTTTGCACTTGTATTAGTGTGGAAAAAACACTTTTTGCACTTGTGATAGTGTTGAAAAACCACTTTTCACACTTGTGTTGGTGCAGGAAACCACTTTTGCACTTGTATTAGTGTGGAAAAACACTTTTCGCACTTCTGTTAGTGTTGAAAAACCACTTTTCGCACTTGTGTTGGTGCAGGAAACCACTTTTGCACTTGTTTTAGTGTGGAAAAAACACTTTTTGCACTTGTGATAGTGCTGAAAAACCACTTTTCGCACTTGTGTTAGTGTTGAAAAACCACTTTTCGCACTTGTGTTGGTGCAGGAAACTACTTTTGCACTTATATTAGTGTGGAAAAAACACTTTTTGCACTTGTGATAGTGTTGAAAAACCACTTTTCGCACTTGTGTTAGTGTTGAAAAACCACTTTTCGCACTTGTGTTGGTGCAGGAAACCACTTTTGCACTTGTATTAGTGTGGAAAAAACACTTTTTGCACTTGTGATAGTGTTGAAAAACCACTTTTCACACTTGTGTTGGTGCAGGAAACCACTTTTGCACTTGTATTAGTGTGGAAAAAACACTTTTCGCACTTGTGTTAGTGTTGAAAAACCACTTTTCGCACTTGTGTTAGTGTTGAAAAAACACTTTTCGCACTTGTGTTGGTGCAGGAAACCACTTTTGCACTTGTTTTAGTGTGGAAAAAACACTTTTTGCACTTGTGATAGTGTTGAAAAACCACTTTTCACACTTGTGTTAGTGTTGAAAAACCACTTTTCGCACTTGTGTTGGTGCAGGAAACCACTTTTGCACTTATATTAGTGTGGAAAAAACACTTTTTGCACTTGTGATAGTGTTGAAAAACCACTTTTCGCACTTGTGTTAGGGTTGAAAAACCACTTTTCGCACTTGTGTTGGTGCAGGAAACCACTTTTGCACTTGTATTAGTGTGGAAAAAACACTTTTTGCACTTGTGATAGTGTTGAAAAACCACTTTTCACACTTGTGTTGGTGCAGGAAACCACTTTTGCACTTGTATTAGTGTGGAAAAAACACTTTTCGCACTTGTGTTAGTGTTGAAAAACCACTTTTCGCACTTGTGTTAGTGTTGAAAAAACACTTTTCGCACTTGTGTTGGTGCAGGAAACCACTTTTGCACTTGTATTAGTGTGGAAAAAACACTTTTCGCACTTGTGTTAGTGTTGAAAAACCACTTTTCGCACTTGTGTTAGTGTTGAAAAACCACTTTTCGCACTTGTGTTAGTGTTGAAAAACCACTTTTCGCAGTTGTGTTAGTGTTAAAAAACCACTTTTCGCACTTGTGTTGGTGCAGGAAACCACTTTTGCACTTGTATTAGTGTGGAAAAAACACTTTTTGCACTTGTGATAGTGTTGAAAAACCACTTTTCGCACTTGTGTTAGTGTTGAAAAAACACTTTTTGCACTTGTGTTGGTGCAGGAAACCACTTTTGCACTTGTATTAGTGTGGAAAAACCACTTTTTGCACTTGTGTTAGTGTTGAAAAACCACTTTTCGCACTTGTGTTGGTGCAGGAAACCACTTTTGCACTTGTATTAGTGTGGAAAAACCACTTTTCGCACTTGTGTTAGTGTTGAAAAACCACTTTTCGCACTTGTGTTAGTGTTGAAAAACCACTTTTCGCACTTGTGTTAGTGTTGAAAAACCACTTTTCGCACTTGTGTTGGTGCAGGAAACCACTTTTGCACCTGTATTAGTGTGGAAAAAACACTTTTCGCACTTGTGTTGGTGCAGGAAACCACTTTTGCACTTGTAAAAACACTTTTTGCACTTGTGATAGTGTTGAAAAACTACTTTTTGCACTTGTGTTAGTGTTGAAAAACCACTTTTCGCACTTGTGTTGGTGCAGGAAACCACTTTTGCACTTGCATTAGTGTGGAAAAACCACTTTTCGCACTTGTGTTAGTGTTGAAAAACCACTTTTCGCAATTGTGTTAGTGTTGAAAAACCACTTTTCGCACTTGTGTTGGTGCAGGAAACCACTTATGCACTTGTATTAGTGTGGAAAAAACACTTTTTGCACTTGTGATAGTGTTGAAAAACCACTTTTCGCACTTGTGTTAGTGTTGAAAAACCACTTTTCGCACTTGTGTTAGTGTTGAAAAACCACTTTTTGCACTTGTGTTGGTGCAGGGAACCACTTTTGCACTTGTATTATTGTGGAAAAAACACTTTTTGCACTTGTCATAGTGTTGAAAAAACACTTTTCGCACTTGTGTTAGTGTTGAAAAACCACTATTCGCACTTGTGTTGGTGCAGGAAACCACTTTTGCACTTGTATTAGTGTGGAAAAACCACTTTTCGCACTTGTGTTAGTGTTGAAAAACCACTTTTCGCACTTGTGTTAGTGTTGAAAAACAACTTTTTGCACTTGTGTTAGTGTTGAAAAACCACTTTTCGCACTTGTGTTAGTGTTGAAAAACCACTTTTCGCACTTGTGTTGGTGCAGGAAACCACTTTTGCACTTGTGTTAGTGTTGAAAAACCACTTTTGCACTTGTATTAGTGTGGAAAAAACACTTTTTGCACTTGTGATAGTGTTGAAAAACCACTTTTCGCACTTGTGTTAGTGTTGAAAAACCACTTTTCGCACTTGTGTTGGTGCAGGAAACCACTTTTGCACTTGTATTAGTGTGGAAAAACCACTTTTCGCACTTGTGTTAGTGTTGAAAAACCACTTTTCGCACTTGTGTTAGTGTTGAAAAACCACTTTTCGCACTTGTGTTAGTGTTGAAAAACCACTTTTCGCACTTGTGTTAGTGTTGAAAAACCACTTTTCGCACTTGTGTTGGTGCAGGAAACCACTTTTCGCACTTGTGTTAGTGTTGAAAAACCACTTTTCGCACTTATGTTAGTGTTGAAAAACCACTTTTCGCACTTGTGTTGGTGCAGGAAACCACTTTTGCACTTGTGTTGGTGCAGGAAACCACATTTGCACTTGTATTAGTGTGGAAAAACCACTTTTCGCACTAGTGTTAGTGTTGAAAAACCACTTTTCGCACTTGTGTTAGTGTTGAAAAACCACTTTTCGCACTTGTGTTAGTGTTGAAAAACCACTTTTCGCACTTGTGTTAGTGTTGAAAAACCACATTTCGCACTTGTGTTGGTGCAGGAAACCACATTTGCACTTGTATTAGTGTGGAAAAACCACTTTTTGCACTTGTGATAGTGTTGAAAAACCACTTTTCGCACTTGTGTTAGTGTTGAAAAAACACTTTTTGCACTTGTGTTGGTGCAGGAAACCACTTTTGCACTTGTATTAGTGTGGAAAAACCACTTTTTGCACTTGTGTTAGTGTTGAAAAACCACTTTTCGCACTTGTGTTGGTGCAGGAAACCACTTTTGCACTTGTATTAGTGTGGAAAAACCACTTTTCGCACTTGTGTTAGTGTTGAAAAACCACTTTTCGCACTTGTGTTAGTGTTGAAAAACCACTTTTCGCACTTGTGTTAGTGTTGAAAAACCACTTTTCGCACTTGTGTTGGTGCAGGAAACCACTTTTGCACCTGTATTAGTGTGGAAAAAACACTTTTCGCACTTGTGTTAGTGTTGAAAAACCACTTTTCGCACTTGTGTTAGTGTTGAAAAACCACTTTTCGCAATTGTGTTGGTGCAGGAAACCACTTTTGCACTTGTATTAGTGTGGAAAAAACACTTTTTGCACTTGTGATAGTGTTGAAAAACTACTTTTTGCACTTGTGTTAGTGTTGAAAAACCACTTTTCGCACTTGTGTTGGTGCAGGAAACCACTTTTGCACTTGCATTAGTGTGGAAAAACCACTTTTCGCACTTGTGTTAGTGTTGAAAAACCACTTTTCGCAATTGTGTTAGTGTTGAAAAACCACTTTTCGCACTTGTGTTGGTGCAGGAAACCACTTATGCACTTGTATTAGTGTGGAAAAAACACTTTTTGCACTTGTGATAGTGTTGAAAAACCACTTTTCGCACTTGTGTTAGTGTTGAAAAACCACTTTTCGCACTTGTGTTAGTGTTGAAAAACCACTTTTTGCACTTGTGTTGGTGCAGGGAACCACTTTTGCACTTGTATTATTGTGGAAAAAACACTTTTTGCACTTGTCATAGTGTTGAAAAAACACTTTTCGCACTTGTGTTAGTGTTGAAAAACCACTATTCGCACTTGTGTTGGTGCAGGAAACCACTTTTGCACTTGTATTAGTGTGGAAAAACCACTTTTCGCACTTGTGTTAGTGTTGAAAAACCACTTTTCGCACTTGTGTTAGTGTTGAAAAACAACTTTTTGCACTTGTGTTAGTGTTGAAAAACCACTTTTCGCACTTGTGTTAGTGTTGAAAAACCACTTTTCGCACTTGTGTTGGTGCAGGAAACCACTTTTGCGCTTGTGTTAGTGTTGAAAAACCACTTTTGCACTTGTATTAGTGTGGAAAAAACACTTTTTGCACTTGTGATAGTGTTGAAAAACCACTTTTCGCACTTGTGTTAGTGTTGAAAAACCACTTTTCGCACTTGTGTTGGTGCAGGAAACCACTTTTGCACTTGTATTAGTGTGGAAAAACCACTTTTCGCACTTGTGTTAGTGTTGAAAAACCACTTTTCGCACTTGTGTTAGTGTTGAAAAACCACTTTTCGCACTTGTGTTAGTGTTGAAAAACCACTTTTCGCACTTGTGTTAGTGTTGAAAAACCACTTTTCGCACTTGTGTTGGTGCAGGAAACCACTTTTCGCACTTGTGTTAGTGTTGAAAAACCACTTTTCGCACTTATGTTAGTGTTGAAAAACCACTTTTCGCACTTGTGTTGGTGCAGGAAACCACTTTTGCACTTGTGTTGGTGCAGGAAACCACATTTGCACTTGTATTAGTGTGGAAAAACCACTTTTCGCACTAGTGTTAGTGTTGAAAAACCACTTTTCGCACTTGTGTTAGTGTTGAAAAACCACTTTTCGCACTTGTGTTAGTGTTGAAAAACCACTTTTCGCACTTGTGTTAGTGTTGAAAAACCACATTTCGCACTTGTGTTGGTGCAGGAAACCACATTTGCACTTGTATTAGTGTGGAAAAACCACTTTTCACACTAGTGTTAGTGTTGAAAAACAACTTTTCGCACTTGTGTTAGTGTTGAAAAACCACTTTTCGCACTTGTGTTGGTGCAGGAAACCACTTTTGCACTTGTATTAGTGTGGAAAAAACACTTTTCGCACTTGTGTTAGTGTTGAAAAAACACTTTTCGCACTTGTGTTATGGTTGAAAAACCACATTTCGTACTTGTGTTGGTGCAGGAAACCACTTTTGCACTTGTATTAGTGTGGAAAAACCACTTTTCGCACTTGTGTTAGTGTTGAAAAACAACTTTTCGCACTTGTGTTAGTGTTCAAAAACCACTTTTCGCACTTGTGTTAGTGTTGAAAAACCACTTTTCGCACTTGTGTTAGTGTTGAAAAACCACTTTTCGCACTTGTGTTGGTGCAGGAAACCACTTTTGCACTTGTATTAGTGTGGAAAAAACATTTTTTGCACTTGTGTTAGTGTTGAAAAACCACTTTTCTCACTTGTGTTAGTGTAGAAAAACCACTTTTCGCACTTGTGTTGGTGCAGGAAACCACTTTTGCACTTGTATTAGTGTGGAAAAATCACTTTTTGCACTTGTGTTAGTGTTGAAAAACCACTTTTCGCACTTGTGTTGGTGCAGGAAACCACTTTTGCACTTGTATTAGTGTGGAAAAACCACTTTTCGCACTTGTGTTAGTGTTGAAAAACCACTTTTCGCACTTTTGTTAGTGTTGAAAAACCACTTTTCGCACTTGTGTTAGTGTTGAAAAACCACTTTTCGCACTTGTGTTGGTGCAGGAAACCACTTTTGCACTTGTATTAGTGTGGAAAAAACACTTTTTGCACTCGTGATAGTGTTGAAAAACCACTTTTTGCACTTGTGTTAGTGTTGAAAAACCACTTTTCGCACTTGTGTTGGTGCAGGAAACCACTTTTGCACTTGCATTAGTGTGGAAAAACCATTTTTCGCACTTGTGTTAGTGTTGAAAAACCACTTTTCGCACTTGTGTTGGTGCAGGAAACCACTTTTGCACTTATATTAGTGTGGAAAAAACACTTTTTGCACTTGTGATAGTGTTGAAAAACCACTTTTCGCACTTGTGTTAGTGTTGAAAAACCACTTTTCGCACTTGTGTTGGTGCAGGAAACCACTTTTGCACTTGTATTAGTGTGGAAAAAACACTTTTTGCACTTGTGATAGTGTTGAAAAACCACTTTTCACACTTGTGTTGGTGCACGAAACCACTTTTGCACTTGTATTAGTGTGGAAAAAACACTTTTCGCACTTGTGTTAGTGTTGAAAAACCACTTTTCGCACTTGTGTTAGTGTTGAAAAAACACTTTTCGCACTTGTGTTGGTGCAGGAAACCACTTTTGCACTTGTATTAGTGTGGAAAAAACACTTTTCGCACTTGTGTTAGTGTTGAAAAACCACTTTTCGCACTTGTGTTAGTGTTGAAAAACCACTTTTCGCACTTGTGTTAGTGTTGAAAAACCACTTTTCGCAGTTGTGTTAGTGTTAAAAAACCACTTTTCGCACTTGTGTTGGTGCAGGAAACCACTTTTGCACTTGTATTAGTGTGGAAAAAACACTTTTTGCACTTGTGATAGTGTTGAAAAACCACTTTTCGCACTTGTGTTAGTGTTGAAAAAACACTTTTCGCAGTTGTGTTAGTGTTAAAAAAACCACTTTTCGCACTTGTGTTGGTGCAGGAAACCACTTTTGCACTTGTGTTAGTGTTGAAAAACCACTTTTGCACTTGTATTAGTGTGGAAAAAACACTTTTTGCACTTGTGATAGTGTTGAAAACCACTTTTCGCACTTGTGTTAGTGTTGAAAAACCACTTTTCGCACTTGTGTTGGTGCAGGAAACCACTTTTGCACTTGTATTAGTGTGGAAAAACCACTTTTCGCACTTGTGTTAGTGTTGAAAAACCACTTTTCGCACTTGTGTTAGTGTTGAAAAACCACTTTTCGCACTTGTGTTAGTGTTGAAAAACCACTTTTCGCACTTGTGTTAGTGTTGAAAAACCACTTTTCGCACTTGTGTTGGTGCAGGAAACCACTTTTCGCACTTGTGTTAGTGTTGAAAAACCACTTTTCGCACTTGTGTTAGTGTTGAAAAACCACTTTTCACACTTGTGTTGGTGCAGGAAACCACTTTTGCACTTGTGTTGGTGCAGGAAACCACATTTGCACTTGCATTAGTGTGGAAAAACCATTTTTCGCACTGGTGTTAGTGTTGAAAAACCACTTTTCGCACTTGTGTTAGTGTTGAAAAAACACTTTTCGCACTTGTGTTGGTGCAGGAAACCACTTTTGCACTTGTATTAGTGTGGAAAAAACACTTTTCGCACTTGTGTTAGTGTTGAAAAACCACTTTTCGCACTTGTGTTAGTGTTGAAAAACCACTTTTCGCACTTGTGTTAGTGTTGAAAAACCACTTTTCGCAGTTGTGTTAGTGTTAAAAAACCACTTTTCGCACTTGTGTTGGTGCAGGAAACCACTTTTGCACTTGTATTAGTGTGGAAAAAACACTTTTTGCACTTGTGATAGTGTTGAAAAACCACTTTTCGCACTTGTGTTAGTGTTGAAAAAACACTTTTTGCACTTGTGATAGTGTTGAAAAACCACTTTTCGCACTTGTGTTAGTGTTGAAAAACCACTTTTCGCACTTGTGTTGGTGCAGGAAACCACTTTTGCACTTGTATTAGTGTGGAAAAAGCACTTTTCGCACTTGTGTTAGTGTTGAAAAACCACTTTTCGCACTTGTGTTAGTGTTGAAAAACCACTTTTCGCACTTGTGTTGGTGCAGGAAACCACTTTTGCACTTGTGTTGGTGCAGGAAACCACATTTGCACTTGCATTAGTGTGGAAAAACCATTTTTCGCACTTGTGTTAGTGTTGAAAAACCACTTTTCGCACTTGTGTTAGTGTTGAAAAACCACTTTTCGCACTTATGTTAGTGTTGAAAAACCACTTTTCGCACTTGTGTTGGTGCAGGAAACCACTTTTGCACTTGTGTTGGTGCAGGAAACCACATTTGCACTTGTATTAGTGTGGAAAAACCACTTTTCGCACTAGTGTTAGTGTTGAAAAACCACTTTTCGCACTTGTGTTAGTGTTGAAAAACCACTTTTCGCACTTGTGTTAGTGTTGAAAAACCACTTTTCGCACTTGTGTTAGTGTTGAAAAACCACATTTCGCACTTGTGTTGGTGCAGGAAACCACATTTGCACTTGTATTAGTGTGGAAAAACCACTTTTTGCACTTGTGATAGTGTTGAAAAACCACTTTTCGCACTTGTGTTAGTGTTGAAAAAACACTTTTTGCACTTGTGTTGGTGCAGGAAACCACTTTTGCACTTGTATTAGTGTGGAAAAACCACTTTTTGCACTTGTGTTAGTGTTGAAAAACCACTTTTCGCACTTGTGTTGGTGCAGGAAACCACTTTTGCACTTGTATTAGTGTGGAAAAACCACTTTTCGCACTTGTGTTAGTGTTGAAAAACCACTTTTCGCACTTGTGTTAGTGTTGAAAAACCACTTTTCGCACTTGTGTTAGTGTTGAAAAACCACTTTTCGCACTTGTGTTGGTGCAGGAAACCACTTTTGCACCTGTATTAGTGTGGAAAAAACACTTTTCGCACTTGTGTTAGTGTTGAAAAACCACTTTTCGCACTTGTGTTAGTGTTGAAAAACCACTTTTCGCAATTGTGTTGGTGCAGGAAACCACTTTTGCACTTGTATTAGTGTGGAAAAAACACTTTTCGCACTTGTGTTAGTGTTGAAAAAACACTTTTCGCACTTGTGTTATGGTTGAAAAACCACATTTCGTACTTGTGTTGGTGCAGGAAACCACTTTTGCACTTGTATTAGTGTGGAAAAACCACTTTTCGCACTTGTGTTAGTGTTGAAAAACAACTTTTCGCACTTGTGTTAGTGTTCAAAAACCACTTTTCGCACTTGTGTTAGTGTTGAAAAACCACTTTTCGCACTTGTGTTAGTGTTGAAAAACCACTTTTCGCACTTGTGTTGGTGCAGGAAACCACTTTTGCACTTGTATTAGTGTGGAAAAAACACTTTTTGCACTTGTGTTAGTGTTGAAAAACCACTTTTCTCACTTGTGTTAGTGTAGAAAAACCACTTTTCGCACTTGTGTTGGTGCAGGAAACCACTTTTGCACTTGTATTAGTGTGGAAAAATCACTTTTTGCACTTGTGTTAGTGTTGAAAAACCACTTTTCGCACTTGTGTTGGTGCAGGAAACCACTTTTGCACTTGTATTAGTGTGGAAAAACCACTTTTCGCACTTGTGTTAGTGTTGAAAAACCACTTTTCGCACTTTTGTTAGTGTTGAAAAACCACTTTTCGCACTTGTGTTAGTGTTGAAAAACCACTTTTCGCACTTGTGTTGGTGCAGGAAACCACTTTTGCACTTGTATTAGTGTGGAAAAAACACTTTTTGCACTCGTGATAGTGTTGAAAAACCACTTTTTGCACTTGTGTTAGTGTTGAAAAACCACTTTTCGCACTTGTGTTGGTGCAGGAAACCACTTTTGCACTTGCATTAGTGTGGAAAAACCATTTTTCGCACTTGTGTTAGTGTTGAAAAACCACTTTTCGCACTTGTGTTGGTGCAGGAAACCACTTTTGCACTTATATTAGTGTGGAAAAAACACTTTTTGCACTTGTGATAGTGTTGAAAAACCACTTTTCGCACTTGTGTTAGTGTTGAAAAACCACTTTTCGCACTTGTGTTGGTGCAGGAAACCACTTTTGCACTTGTATTAGTGTGGAAAAAACACTTTTTGCACTTGTGATAGTGTTGAAAAACCACTTTTCACACTTGTGTTGGTGCACGAAACCACTTTTGCACTTGTATTAGTGTGGAAAAAACACTTTTCGCACTTGTGTTAGTGTTGAAAAACCACTTTTCGCACTTGTGTTAGTGTTGAAAAAACACTTTTCGCACTTGTGTTGGTGCAGGAAACCACTTTTGCACTTGTATTAGTGTGGAAAAAACACTTTTCGCACTTGTGTTAGTGTTGAAAAACCACTTTTCGCACTTGTGTTAGTGTTGAAAAACCACTTTTCGCACTTGTGTTAGTGTTGAAAAACCACTTTTCGCAGTTGTGTTAGTGTTAAAAAACCACTTTTCGCACTTGTGTTGGTGCAGGAAACCACTTTTGCACTTGTATTAGTGTGGAAAAAACACTTTTTGCACTTGTGATAGTGTTGAAAAACCACTTTTCGCACTTGTGTTAGTGTTGAAAAAACACTTTTCGCAGTTGTGTTAGTGTTAAAAAAACCACTTTTCGCACTTGTGTTGGTGCAGGAAACCACTTTTGCACTTGTGTTAGTGTTGAAAAACCACTTTTGCACTTGTATTAGTGTGGAAAAAACACTTTTTGCACTTGTGATAGTGTTGAAAACCACTTTTCGCACTTGTGTTAGTGTTGAAAAACCACTTTTCGCACTTGTGTTGGTGCAGGAAACCACTTTTGCACTTGTATTAGTGTGGAAAAACCACTTTTCGCACTTGTGTTAGTGTTGAAAAACCACTTTTCGCACTTGTGTTAGTGTTGAAAAACCACTTTTCGCACTTGTGTTAGTGTTGAAAAACCACTTTTCGCACTTGTGTTAGTGTTGAAAAACCACTTTTCGCACTTGTGTTGGTGCAGGAAACCACTTTTCGCACTTGTGTTAGTGTTGAAAAACCACTTTTCGCACTTGTGTTAGTGTTGAAAAACCACTTTTCACACTTGTGTTGGTGCAGGAAACCACTTTTGCACTTGTGTTGGTGCAGGAAACCACATTTGCACTTGCATTAGTGTGGAAAAACCATTTTTCGCACTGGTGTTAGTGTTGAAAAACCACTTTTCGCACTTGTGTTAGTGTTGAAAAAACACTTTTCGCACTTGTGTTGGTGCAGGAAACCACTTTTGCACTTGTATTAGTGTGGAAAAAACACTTTTCGCACTTGTGTTAGTGTTGAAAAACCACTTTTCGCACTTGTGTTAGTGTTGAAAAACCACTTTTCGCACTTGTGTTAGTGTTGAAAAACCACTTTTCGCAGTTGTGTTAGTGTTAAAAAACCACTTTTCGCACTTGTGTTGGTGCAGGAAACCACTTTTGCACTTGTATTAGTGTGGAAAAAACACTTTTTGCACTTGTGATAGTGTTGAAAAACCACTTTTCGCACTTGTGTTAGTGTTGAAAAAACACTTTTTGCACTTGTGATAGTGTTGAAAAACCACTTTTCGCACTTGTGTTAGTGTTGAAAAACCACTTTTCGCACTTGTGTTGGTGCAGGAAACCACTTTTGCACTTGTATTAGTGTGGAAAAAGCACTTTTCGCACTTGTGTTAGTGTTGAAAAACCACTTTTCGCACTTGTGTTAGTGTTGAAAAACCACTTTTCGCACTTGTATTGGTGCAGGAAACCACTTTTGCACTTGTGTTGGTGCAGGAAACCACATTTGCACTTGCATTAGTGTGGAAAAACCATTTTTCGCACTTGTGTTAGTGTTGAAAAACCACTTTTCGCACTTGTGTTAGTGTTGAAAAACCACTTTTCGCACTTATGTTAGTGTTGAAAAACCACTTTTCGCACTTGTGTTGGTGCAGGAAACCACTTTTGCACTTGTGTTGGTGCAGGAAACCACATTTGCACTTGTATTAGTGTGGAAAAACCACTTTTCGCACTAGTGTTAGTGTTGAAAAACCACTTTTCGCACTTGTGTTAGTGTTGAAAAACCACTTTTCGCACTTGTGTTAGTGTTGAAAAACCACTTTTCGCACTTGTGTTAGTGTTGAAAAACCACATTTCGCACTTGTGTTGGTGCAGGAAACCACATTTGCACTTGTATTAGTGTGGAAAAACCACTTTTTGCACTTGTGATAGTGTTGAAAAACCACTTTTCGCACTTGTGTTAGTGTTGAAAAAACACTTTTTGCACTTGTGTTGGTGCAGGAAACCACTTTTGCACTTGTATTAGTGTGGAAAAACCACTTTTTGCACTTGTGTTAGTGTTGAAAAACCACTTTTCGCACTTGTGTTGGTGCAGGAAACCACTTTTGCACTTGTATTAGTGTGGAAAAACCACTTTTCGCACTTGTGTTAGTGTTGAAAAACCACTTTTCGCACTTGTGTTAGTGTTGAAAAACCACTTTTCGCACTTGTGTTAGTGTTGAAAAACCACTTTTCGCACTTGTGTTGGTGCAGGAAACCACTTTTGCACCTGTATTAGTGTGGAAAAAACACTTTTCGCACTTGTGTTAGTGTTGAAAAACCACTTTTCGCACTTGTGTTAGTGTTGAAAAACCACTTTTCGCAATTGTGTTGGTGCAGGAAACCACTTTTGCACTTGTATTAGTGTGGAAAAAACACTTTTTGCACTTGTGATAGTGTTGAAAAACTACTTTTTGCACTTGTGTTAGTGTTGAAAAACCACTTTTCGCACTTGTGTTGGTGCAGGAAACCACTTTTGCACTTGCATTAGTGTGGAAAAACCACTTTTCGCACTTGTGTTAGTGTTGAAAAACCACTTTTCGCAATTGTGTTAGTGTTGAAAAACCACTTTTCGCACTTGTGTTGGTGCAGGAAACCACTTATGCACTTGTATTAGTGTGGAAAAAACACTTTTTGCACTTGTGATAGTGTTGAAAAACCACTTTTCGCACTTGTGTTAGTGTTGAAAAACCACTTTTCGCACTTGTGTTAGTGTTGAAAAACCACTTTTTGCACTTGTGTTGGTGCAGGGAACCACTTTTGCACTTGTATTATTGTGGAAAAAACACTTTTTGCACTTGTCATAGTGTTGAAAAAACACTTTTCGCACTTGTGTTAGTGTTGAAAAACCACTATTCGCACTTGTGTTGGTGCAGGAAACCACTTTTGCACTTGTATTAGTGTGGAAAAACCACTTTTCGCACTTGTGTTAGTGTTGATAAACCACTTTTCGCACTTGTGTTAGTGTTGAAAAACAACTTTTTGCACTTGTGTTAGTGTTGAAAAACCACTTTTCGCACTTGTGTTAGTGTTGAAAAACCACTTTTCGCACTTGTGTTGGTGCAGGAAACCACTTTTGCACTTGTGTTAGTGTTGAAAAACCACTTTTGCACTTGTATTAGTGTGGAAAAAACACTTTTTGCACTTGTGATAGTGTTGAAAAACCACTTTTCGCACTTGTGTTAGTGTTGAAAAACCACTTTTCGCACTTGTGTTGGTGCAGGAAACCACTTTTGCACTTGTATTAGTGTGGAAAAACCACTTTTCGCACTTGTGTTAGTGTTGAAAAACCACTTTTCGCACTTGTGTTAGTGTTGAAAAACCACTTTTCGCACTTGTGTTAGTGTTGAAAAACCACTTTTCGCACTTGTGTTAGTGTTGAAAAACCACTTTTCGCACTTGTGTTGGTGCAGGAAACCACTTTTCGCACTTGTGTTAGTGTTGAAAAACCACTTTTCGCACTTATGTTAGTGTTGAAAAACCACTTTTCGCACTTGTGTTGGTGCAGGAAACCACTTTTGCACTTGTGTTGGTGCAGGAAACCACATTTGCACTTGTATTAGTGTGGAAAAACCACTTTTCGCACTAGTGTTAGTGTTGAAAAACCACTTTTCGCACTTGTGTTAGTGTTGAAAAACCACTTTTCGCACTTGTGTTAGTGTTGAAAAACCACTTTTCGCACTTGTGTTAGTGTTGAAAAACCACATTTCGCACTTGTGTTGGTGCAGGAAACCACATTTGCACTTGTATTAGTGTGGAAAAACCACTTTTCACACTAGTGTTAGTGTTGAAAAACAACTTTTCGCACTTGTGTTAGTGTTGAAAAACCACTTTTCGCACTTGTGTTGGTGCAGGAAACCACTTTTGCACTTGTATTAGTGTGGAAAAAACACTTTTCGCACTTGTGTTAGTGTTGAAAAAACACTTTTCGCACTTGTGTTATGGTTGAAAAACCACATTTCGTACTTGTGTTGGTGCAGGAAACCACTTTTGCACTTGTATTAGTGTGGAAAAACCACTTTTCGCACTTGTGTTAGTGTTGAAAAACAACTTTTCGCACTTGTGTTAGTGTTCAAAAACCACTTTTCGCACTTGTGTTAGTGTTGAAAAACCACTTTTCGCACTTGTGTTAGTGTTGAAAAACCACTTTTCGCACTTGTGTTGGTGCAGGAAACCACTTTTGCACTTGTATTAGTGTGGAAAAAACACTTTTTGCACTTGTGTTAGTGTTGAAAAACCACTTTTCTCACTTGTGTTAGTGTAGAAAAACCACTTTTCGCACTTGTGTTGGTGCAGGAAACCACTTTTGCACTTGTATTAGTGTGGAAAAATCACTTTTTGCACTTGTGTTAGTGTTGAAAACCACTTTTCGCACTTGTGTTGGTGCAGGAAACCACTTTTGCACTTGTATTAGTGTGGAAAAACCACTTTTCGCACTTGTGTTAGTGTTGAAAAACCACTTTTCGCACTTTTGTTAGTGTTGAAAAACCACTTTTCGCACTTGTGTTAGTGTTGAAAAACCACTTTTCGCACTTGTGTTGGTGCAGGAAACCACTTTTGCACTTGTATTAGTGTGGAAAAAACACTTTTTGCACTCGTGATAGTGTTGAAAAACCACTTTTTGCACTTGTGTTAGTGTTGAAAAACCACTTTTCGCACTTGTGTTGGTGCAGGAAACCACTTTTGCACTTGCATTAGTGTGGAAAAACCATTTTTCGCACTTGTGTTAGTGTTGAAAAACCACTTTTCGCACTTGTGTTGGTGCAGGAAACCACTTTTGCACTTATATTAGTGTGGAAAAAACACTTTTTGCACTTGTGATAGTGTTGAAAAACCACTTTTCGCACTTGTGTTAGTGTTGAAAAACCACTTTTCGCACTTGTGTTGGTGCAGGAAACCACTTTTGCACTTGTATTAGTGTGGAAAAAACACTTTTTGCACTTGTGATAGTGTTGAAAAACCACTTTTCACACTTGTGTTGGTGCACGAAACCACTTTTGCACTTGTATTAGTGTGGAAAAAACACTTTTCGCACTTGTGTTAGTGTTGAAAAACCACTTTTCGCACTTGTGTTAGTGTTGAAAAAACACTTTTCGCACTTGTGTTGGTGCAGGAAACCACTTTTGCACTTGTATTAGTGTGGAAAAAACACTTTTCGCACTTGTGTTAGTGTTGAAAAACCACTTTTCGCACTTGTGTTAGTGTTGAAAAACCACTTTTCGCACTTGTGTTAGTGTTGAAAAACCACTTTTCGCAGTTGTGTTAGTGTTAAAAAACCACTTTTCGCACTTGTGTTGGTGCAGGAAACCACTTTTGCACTTGTATTAGTGTGGAAAAAACACTTTTTGCACTTGTGATAGTGTTGAAAAACCACTTTTCGCACTTGTGTTAGTGTTGAAAAAACACTTTTCGCAGTTGTGTTAGTGTTAAAAAAACCACTTTTCGCACTTGTGTTGGTGCAGGAAACCACTTTTGCACTTGTGTTAGTGTTGAAAAACCACTTTTGCACTTGTATTAGTGTGGAAAAAACACTTTTTGCACTTGTGATAGTGTTGAAAACCACTTTTCGCACTTGTGTTAGTGTTGAAAAACCACTTTTCGCACTTGTGTTGGTGCAGGAAACCACTTTTGCACTTGTATTAGTGTGGAAAAACCACTTTTCGCACTTGTGTGAGTGTTGAAAAACCACTTTTCGCACTTGTGTTAGTGTTGAAAAACCACTTTTCGCACTTGTGTTAGTGTTGAAAAACCACTTTTCGCACTTGTGTTAGTGTTGAAAAACCACTTTTCGCACTTGTGTTGGTGCAGGAAACCACTTTTCGCACTTGTGTTAGTGTTGAAAAACCACTTTTCGCACTTGTGTTAGTGTTGAAAAACCACTTTTCGCACTTGTGTTGGTGCAGGAAACCACTTTTGCACCTGTATTAGTGTGGAAAAAACACTTTTCGCACTTGTGTTAGTGTTGAAAAACCACTTTTCGCACTTGTGTTAGTGTTGAAAAACCACTTTTCGCAATTGTGTTGGTGCAGGTAAACCACTTTTGCACTTGTATTAGTGTGGAAAAAAACACTTTTTGCACTTGTGATAGTGTTGAAAAAACTACTTTTTGCACTTGTGTTAGTGTTGTAAAAACCACTTTATCGCACTTGTGTTGGTGCAGGAAACCACTTTTGCACTTGCATTAGTGTGGAAAAACCACTTTTCGCACTTGTGTTAGTGTTGAAAAACCACTTTTCGCAATTGTGTTAGTGTTGAAAAACCACTTTTCGCACTTGTGTTGGGTGCAGCGAAACCACTTAGGCACTTGTATTAGTGTGGAAAAAACACTTTTTGCACTTGTGATAGTGTTGAAAAACCACTTTTCGCACTTGTGTTAGTGTTGAAAAACCACTTTTCGCACTTGTGTTAGTGTTGAAAAACCACTTTTTGCACTTGTGTTGGTGCAGGGAACCACTTTTGCACTTGTATTATTGTGGAAAAAAACACTTTTTGCACTTGTTCATAGTGTTGAAAAAACACTTTTCGCACTTGTGTTAGTGTTGAAAAACCACTATTCGCACTTGTGTTGGTGCAGGAAACCACTTTTGCACTTGTATTAGTGTGGAAAAACCACTTTTCGCACTTGTGTTAGTGTTGATAAACCACTTTTCGCACTTGTGTTAGTGTTGAAAAACAACTTTTTGCACTTGTGTTAGTGTTGAAAAACCACTTTTCGCACTTGTGTTAGTGTTGAAAAACCACTTTTCGCACTTGTGTTGGTGCAGGAAACCACTTTTGCACTTGTGTTAGTGTTGAAAAACCACTTTTGCACTTGTATTAGTGTGGAAAAAAACACTTTTTGCACTTGTGATAGTGTTGAAAAACCACTTTTCGCACTTGTGTTAGTGTTGAAAAACCACTTTTCGCACTTGTGTTGGTGCAGGAAACCACTTTTGCACTTGTATTAGTGTGGAAAAACCACTTTTCGCACTTGTGTTAGTGTTGAAAAACCACTTTTCGCACCTTGTGTTAGTGTTGAAAAACCACTTTTCGCACTTGTGTTAGTGTTGAAAAACCACTTTTCGCACTTGTGTTAGTGTTGAAAAACCACTTTTCGCACTTGTGTTGGTGCAGGGAAACCACTTTTCGCACTTGTGTTAGTGTTGAAAAACCACTTTTCGCACTTATGTTAGTGTTGAAAAACCACTTTTCGCACTTGTGTTGGTGCAGGAAACCACTTTTGCACTTGTGTTGGTGCAGGAAACCACATTTGCACTTGTATTAGTGTGGAAAAACCACTTTTCGCACTAGTGTTAGTGTTGAAAAACCACTTTTCGCACTTGTGTTAGTGTTGAAAAACCACTTTTCGCACTTGTGTTAGTGTTGAAAAACCACTTTTCGCACTTGTGTTAGTGTTGAAAAACCACATTTCGCACTTGTGTTGGTGCAGGAAACCACATTTGCACTTGTATTAGTGTGGAAAAACCACTTTTCACACTAGGTGTTAGTGTTGAAAAACAACTTTTCGCACTTGTGTTAGTGTTGAAAAACCACTTTTCGCACTTGTGTTGGTGCAGGAAACCACTTTTGCACTTGTATTAGTGTGGAAAAAACACTTTTCGCACTTGTGTTAAGGTTTGAAAAAACACTTTTCGCACTTGTGTTATGGTTGAATAAAACCACATTTCGTACTTGTGTGGTGCAGGAAACCACTTTTGCACTTGTATTAGTGTGGAAAAACCACTTTTTCGCACTTGTGTTAGTGTTGAAAAACAACTTTTCGCACTTGTGTTAGTGTTCAAAAACCACTTTTCGCACTTGTGTTAGTGTTGAAAAACCACTTTTCGCACTTGTGTTAGTGTTGAAAAACCACTTTTCGCACTTGTGTTGGTGCAGGAAACCACTTTTGCACTTGTATTAGTGTGGAAAAAACACTTTTTGCACTTGTGTTAGTGTTGAAAAACAACTTTTCGCACTTGTGTTAGTGTTCAAAAACCACTTTTCGCACTTGTGTTAGTGTTGAAAAACCACTTTTCGCACTTGTGATAGTGTTGAAAAACCACTTTTCGCACTTGTGTTAGTGTTGAAAAAACACTTTTTGCACTTGTGATAGTGTTGAAAAACCACTTTTCGCACTTGTGTTAGTGTTGAAAAACCACTTTTCGCACTTGTGTTGGTGCAGGAAACCACTTTTGCACTTGTATTAGTGTGGAAAAAGCACTTTTCGCACTTGTGTTAGTGTTGAAAAACCACTTTTCGCACTTGTGTTAGTGTTGAAAAACCACTTTTCGCACTTGTGTTGGTGCAGGAAACCACTTTTGCACTTGTGTTGGTGCAGGAAACCACATTTGCACTTGCATTAGTGTGGAAAAAACCATTTTTCGCACTTGTGTTAGTGTTGAAAAACCACTTTTCGCACTTGTGTTAGTGTTGAAAAACCACTTTTCGCACTTATGTTAGTGTTGAAAAACCACTTTTCGCACTTGTGTTGGTGCAGGAAACCACTTTTGCACTTGTGTTGGTGCAGGAAACCACATTTGCACTTGTATTAGTGTGGAAAAACCACTTTTCGCACTAGTGTTAGTGTTGAAAAACCACTTTTCGCACTTGTGTTAGTGTTGAAAAACCACTTTTCGCACTTGTGTTAGTGTTGGAAAACCACTTTTCGCACTTGTGTTAGTGTTGAAAAACCACATTTCGCACTTGTGTTGGTGCAGGAAACCACATTTGCACTTGTATTAGTGTGGAAAAACCACTTTTTGCACTTGTGATAGTGTTGAAAAACCACTTTTCGCACTTGTGTTAGTGTTGAAAAAACACTTTTTGCACTTGTGTTGGTGCAGGAAACCACTTTTGCACTTGTATTAGTGTGGAAAAACCACTTTTTGCACTTGTGTTAGTGTTGAAAAACCACTTTTCGCACTTGTGTTGGTGCAGGAAACCACTTTGCACTTGTATTAGTGTGGAAAAACCACTTTTCGCACTTGTGTTAGTGTTGAAAAACACTTTTCGCACTTGTGTTAGTGTTGAAAAACCACTTTTCGCACTTGTGTTAGTGTGAAAAAACCACTTTTCGCACTTGTGTTGGTGCAGGAAACCACTTTTGCACCTGTATTAGTGTAGGAAAAAAACACTTTTCGCACTTGTGTTAGTGTTGAAAAACCACTTTTCGCACTTGTGTTAGTGTTGAAAAACCACTTTTCCGCAATTGTGTTGGTGCAGGAAACCACTTTTGCACTTGTATTAGTGTGGAAAAAACACTTTTTGCACTTGTGATAGTGTTGAAAAACTACTTTTTGCACTTGTGTTAGTGGTTGAAAAACCACTTTTCGCACTTGTGTTGGTGCAGGAAACCACTTTTGCACTTGCATTAGTGTGGAAAAACCACTTTTCGCACTTGTGTTAGTGTTGAAAAACCACTTTTCGCAATTGTGTTAGTGTTGAAAAACCACTTTTCGCACTTGTGTTGGTGCAGGAAACCACTTATGCACTTGTATTAGTGTGGAAAAAAACACTTTTTGCACTTGTGATAGTGTTGAAAAACCACTTTTCGCACTTGTGTTAGTGTTGAAAAACCACTTTTCGCACTTGTGTTAGTGTTGAAAAACCACTTTTTGCACTTGTGTTGGTGCAGGGAACCACTTTTGCACTTGTATTATTGTGGAAAAAAACACTTTTTGCACTTGTCATAGTGTTGAAAAAACACTTTTCGCACTTGTGTTAGTGTTGAAAAACCACTATTCGCACTTGTGTTGGTGCAGGAAACCACTTTTGCACTTGTATTAGTGTGGAAAAACCACTTTCGCACTTGTGTTAGTGTTGATAAACCACTTTTCGCACTTGTGTTAGTGTTGAAAAACAACTTTTTGCACTTGTGTTAGTGTTGAAAAACCACTTTTCGCACTTGTGTTAGTGTTGAAAAACCACTTTTCGCACTTGTGTTGGTGCAGGAAACACTTTTGCACTTGTGTTAGTGTTGAAAAACCACTTTTGCACTTGTATTAGTGTGGAAAAAAACACTTTTTGCACTTGTGATAGTGTTGAAAAACCACTTTTCGCACTTGTGTTAGTGGTTGAAAAACCACTTTTCGCACTTGTGTTGGTGCAGGGAAACCACTTTTGCACTTGTATTAGTGTGGAAAAAACCACTTTTCGCACTTGTGTTAGTGTTTGAAAAACCACTTTTCGCACTTGTGTTAGTGTTGAAAAACCACTTTTCGCACTTGTGTTAGTGTTGAAAAACCACTTTTCGCACTTGTGTTAGTGTTGGAAAAACCACTTTTCGCACTTGTGTTGGTGCAGGAAACCACTTTTCGCACTTGTGTTAGTGTTGAAAAACCACTTTTCGCACTTATGTTAGTGTTGAAAAACCACTTTTCGCACTTGTGTTGGTGCAGGAAACCACTTTTGCACTTGTGTTGGTGCAGGAAACCACATTTGCACTTGTATTAGTGTGGAAAAACCACTTTTCGCACTAGTGTTAGTGTTGAAAAACCACTTTTCGCACTTGTGTTAGTGTTGAAAAACCACTTTTCGCACTTGTGTTAGTGTTGAAAAACCACTTTTCGCACTTGTGTTAGTGTTGAAAAACCACATTCGCACTTGTGTTGGTGCAGGAAACCACATTTGCACTTGTATTAGTGTGGAAAAACCACTTTTCACACTAGTGTTAGTGTTGAAAAACAACTTTTCGCACTTGTGTTAGTGTTGAAAAACCACTTTTCGCACTTGTGTTGGTGCAGGAAACCACTTTTGCACTTGTATTAGTGTGGAAAAAACACTTTTTCGCACTTGTGTTAGTGTTGAAAAAACACTTTTCGCACTTGTGTTATGGTTGAAAAACCACATTTCGTACTTGTGTTGGTGCAGGAAACCACTTTTGCACTTGTATTAGTGTGGAAAAACCACTTTTCGCACTTGTGTTAGTGTTGAAAAACAACTTTTCGCACTTGTGTTAGTGTTCAAAAACCACTTTTCGCACTTGTGTTAGTGTTGAAAAACCACTTTTCGCACTTGTGTTAGTGTTGAAAAACCACTTTTCGCACTTGTGTTGGTGCAGGAAACCACTTTTGCACTTGTATTAGTGTGGAAAAAACACTTTTTGCACTTGTGTTAGTGTTGAAAAACCACTTTTCTCACTTGTGTTAGTGTAGAAAAACCACTTTTCGCACTTGTGTTGGTGCAGGAAACCACTTTTGCACTTGTATTAGTGTGGAAAAATCACTTTTTGCACTTGTGTTAGTGTTGAAAACCACTTTTCGCACTTGTGTTGGTGCAGGAAACCACTTTTTGCACTTGTATTAGTGTGGAAAAACCACTTTCGCACTTGTGTTAGTGTTGAAAAACCACTTTTCGCACTTTTGTTAGTGTTGAAAAACCACTTTTCGCACTTGTGTTAGTGTTGAAAAACCACTTTTCGCACTTGTGTTGGTGCAGGAAACCACTTTTGCACTTGTATTAGTGTGGAAAAAACACTTTTTGCACTCGTGATAGTGTTGAAAAACCACTTTTGCACTTGTGTTAGTGTTGAAAAACCACTTTTCGCACTTGTGTTGGTGCAGGAAACCACTTTTGCACTTGCATTAGTGTGGAAAAAACCATTTTTTCGCACTTGTGTTAGTGTTGAAAAACCACTTTCTCGCACTTGTGTTGGTGCAGGAAACCACTTTTGCACTTATATTAGTGTGGAAAAAAACACTTTTTGCACTTGTGATAGTGTTGAAAAACCACTTTTCGCACTTGTGTTAGTGTTGAAAAACCACTTTTCGCACTTGTGTTGGTGCAGGGAACCACTTTTGCACTTGTATTAGTGTGGAAAAAAACACTTTTTGCACTTGTGATAGTGTTGAAAAACCACTTTTCACACTTGTGGTTGGTGCACGAAACCACTTTTGCACTTGTATTAGTGTGGAAAAAACACTTTTTCGCACTTGTGTTAGTGTTGAAAAACCACTTTTCGCACTTGTGTTAGTGTTGAAAAAACACTTTTCGCACTTGTGTTGGTGCAG